>NW_024739946.1:0-26592 GCF_018991925.1 Homarus americanus | reverse complement strand
AAAAAAAAAAACCCTGGCCGAGTAAAACAAAGTCCCCTGTCCAAGTATAACAAAGCCCCCTCATCGAGTTTAACAAAACCCCCTGATCGAGTATAAAAAAGCCCCCTGGCCGAGTATAACAACTCCCCTGGTCGAGTATAACAAAGTCCCCTGATCGAGTATAACAAAGTCCCTTGATCGAGTAAAACAAACACCCTTGATCGAGTTTAACAAAACCCCCTGATCGAGTATAAAGAAGCCACCCTCTTCGAGTATAACAAAGTCCTTTGGTCGAGTATATCAAAGTCCCATGATCGAGTATAACAAAGGCCCCTTATCGAGTATAACAAAGGCCCCTGGTCGAGTATAACAAAGCCCCCTCATCGAGTTTAAAAAAAACCCTGATCGAGTATAAAAAAGCCCCCTGGTCGAGTATAACAAAGTCCCATAATCAAATATAACAAAGGCGCCTTATCGAGTATAACAAAAACCCCTGGTCGAGTATAACAAAAACCCCTGGTCGAGTATAACAAAATCCCCTAATCGAGCATAACTAAGTCCCCTGATCGAGTATAACAAAGGACCCTAATGGAGTATAACAAAGTCTCAAGACTGAGTATAACAAAGTCCTCTGATCGAGTATCACAAAGTCCTCTGATCGAACATAACAAAGAACCCGTCATCGAGTATAAAAAAGCCCCCTGATCGAGTATAAGAAAGGCACCTGATCGAATATAACACTGTCCCTAGTCCAGTATATACAAAGTCCCCAAATCGAGTATAACAAAGTCCCCTGATCGAGTATAACAAAGTCCCCTGGTCGAGTAAAATAAAGTCGCATGGTCGAGTATAACAAAGTCCCCTGATCGAGTATAACAAAGTCCCCTGATCGAGTATAACAAAGGACCCTAATGGCGTATAACAAAGTCCCAAGATCGCGTATAACAAAGTCTCCTGATCAAGTATAACAAAGTCCACTGATCGAGTATAACAAAATACCCTGATCGAGTATAACAATGTGCACTGATCGAGAATAACAAAGTCCCCTAATCGAATTTAACAAAGTTCCCTTATCGAGTACAATAAAGCCCCTGATCGAGTATAACAAAGTCTCCTGATCGAGTATAACAAAGTCCCATTATCGAGTATAACAAAGGCCCCTGATCGAGTATAACAAAGTCCCCTGATCGAGTATACTAAAGTTCCCTGGTCGAGTAAAACAAAGTCCCCTGGCCGAGTATAGCAAAGTCCCCTGATCGAGTATAACACAGGCCCCTTTTCGAGTGTAACAAAGGCTCCTGGTCGAGTATAACAAAGTCCTTTGGTCGAGTATAACAAAGTCCTTTGGTCGAGTATAACAAAGTCCCATAATCGAGTATAACAACAGGCCCCTTATCGAATATAACAAAGGCCCCTGGTCGACGATAACAAAATCCCCTGATCGAGTATAACAAAGTCCTCTGATCGAGTATAACAAAGTCCCCTGATCGAATAAAACAAACACCCCTGATCGAGTTTAACAAAACCCCCTGATCGAGTATAAAAAAGCCCCCTGGTCGAGTATAACAAAGTATTTTGGTCGAGTATAATAAAGTCCCATAATCGAGTATAACAAAGGCCCCTTATCGAATATAACAAAGGCCCCTGGTCGAGTATATCAAAACCCCCTGATCGAGTATGAAAAAGCCCCCTTGTCGAATATAACAAAGCCCCCTGATCGAGTATAACAAAGTGCCCTGATCGAGTATAACTATGTGCCCTAATCGATATAACAAAGGACCCTAATGCCGTATAACAAAGTCCCAAGATCGAGTATAACAAAGTCCCCTGATCCAGTATAACAAAGGACCCTAATGGAGTATAACAAAGTCCCCTGGTCGAGTATAACAAACTCCCCTGGTCGAGTATAACAAAGTCCTCTGATCGAGTATATCAAAGTCCCCAGATCGAGTATAACAAAGTCCCGTCATCGAGTATAACAAAGCCCCCTGATCGAGTATAAGAAAGGCACCTGATCGAATATAACAATGTTCCTAGTCGAGTATATACAAAGTCCCCTGATCGAGTATAAAAAAGTCCCCAGATCGAGTATAACAGATTCCCCTCATCGAGTATAACAATCCCCCCTCATCGAGTATAAAAAAGCCCCCTGGTCGCGTATAACAAAGTCCCTGATCAAGTATACCAAAGCCCTCTGATCGAGTAGAACTAAGCCCCTCATCGAGTATAAAAAAGCCACCTGGTCGAGTATAAACAAAATCCCCTAGTCGAGTATAACAAAGTCCCAAGATCGAGTATTTCAAAGGCCCTGAATCGAGTATAACAAAGGCCACTGGTCGAAAATAACAATGTCCCCTGATCGAGTATAATAAAGTCCCCTGATCGAGTATAAGAAAGTCCCAAGCTCGAGTATAACAAAGCCCCCAGATCGAGTATAACAAAGTCCGCTGATCGATTACAACAAAATCACCTGATCGGTTATAACAAAGTCCCCTGAACGAGTATAACAAAGTCCCCTGATCGAGTATAACAAAGTCCCCTGGTCGTGTATAACAAAGTCCCCTGATTGAGTATAAGAAAGCCCCCTGATCGAGTTTAACAAAGTCCCCTGATCGAGTATAACAAAGCCCCCTCATCGAGTATAAAAAAGCCCCCTGGTCGAGTATAACAAAGTGTCTGATCGCGTACAACAAAGCCCTTTGATCGAGTATAACAAAGCCCCATCATCGAGTATAAAAAAGCCCCCTGGTCGAGTATAACAAAGTTCCCTGGTCGAGTATAACAAAGTCCCATGATCGAGTATAACAAAGGCCCCGAATCTAGTATAACAAAGGCCCCTGGTCGAAAATAACAAAGTCCCCTGATCGAGTATACTAAAGTCCCCTGATCGAGTATAACAAAGTCACAAGATCGAGTATAACAAAGCCCCGTGATCGAGAATAACAAAGTCCCCTGGTCGAGTAAAACAAAGTCCCCTGGCCGAGAAAAACAAAGTCCCCTGTCCGAGTATAACAAAGCCCCCTCATCGAGTTTAACAAAACCCCCTGATCGAGTATAAAAAAGCCCCCTGGCCGAGTATAACAACTCCCCTGGTCGAGTATAACAAAGTCCCCTGATCGAGTATAACAAAGTCCCCTGATCGAGTAAAACAAACACCCTTGATCGAGTTTAACAAAACCCCCTGATCGAGTATAAAGAAGCCACCCTCTTCGAGTATAACAAAGTCCTTTGGTCGAGTATATCAACGTCCCATGATCGAGTATAACAAAGGCCCCTTATCGAGTATAACAAAGCCCCCTCATCGAGTTTAAAAAAACCCTGATCGAGTATAAAAAAGCCCCCTGGTCGAGTATAACAAAGTCCCATAATCAAATATAACAACGGCGCCTTATCGAGTATAACAAAAAACCCTGGTCGAGTATAACAAAAACCCCTGGTCGAGTATAACAAAATCCCCTAATCGAGCATAACTAAGTCCCCTGATCGAGTATAACAAAGGACCCGAATGGAGTATAATAAAGTCTCAAGACTGAGTATAACAAAGTCCTCTGATCGAGTATCACAAAGTCCTCTGATCGAACATAACAAAGAACCCGTCATCGAGTATAAAAAAGCCCCCTGATCGAGTATAAGAAAGGCACCTGATCGAATATAACACTGTCCCTAGTCCAGTATATACAAAGTCCCCAAATCGAGTATAACAAAGTCTCCTGATCGAGTATAACAAAGTCCCCTGGTCGAGTAAAATAAAGTCGCATGATCGAGTATAACAAAGTCCCCTGATCGAGTATAACAAAGTCCCCTGATCGAGTATAACAAAGGACCCTAATGGCGTATAACAAAGTCCCAAGATCGCGTATAACAAAGTCTCCTGATCAAGTATAACAAAGTCCACTGCTCGAGTATAACAAAATACCCTGATCGAGTATAACAAAGTGCCCTGATCGAGAATAACAAAGTCCCCTGATCGAGTTTAACAATGTCCCCTTATCGAGTACAATAAAGCCCCTGATCGAGTACAACAAAGTCCCATGATCGAGTATAACAAAGTCCCATTATCGAGTACAACAAAGGCCCCTGATCGAGTATAACAAAGTCCCCTGATCGAGTATACTAAAGTCCCCTGGTCAAGTAAAACAAAGTCCCCTGGCCGAGTATAACAAAGCCCCCTGATCGAGTTTAACAAAACCCCCTGATCGAGTATAAATAAGGCCCCTGGTCGAGTATAACAAAGTCCCCTGGTCGATATAATAAAATCGCCATGATCGAGTATAGCAAGTCCCCAGATCGAGTATATAAGTCCCTGATGCGAGAGTATAACAAAGGACCTAATGGCGTATAACAAGGTCCCAAGATCGCGTATAACAAAGTCTCCTGATCGAGTATAACAAAGTCCCCTGATCGAGTATAACAAAGTACCCTGATCGAGTATAACAAATTGCCCTGATCGAGAATAACAAAGTCCCCTGATCGAGTTTAACAAAGTCCCCTGTTCGAGTGCAATAAAGTCCCTGATCGAGTATAACAAAGTCCCCTGATCGAGTATAACAAAGTCCCATTATCGAGTATAACAAAGGTCCCTGATCGAGTATAACAAAGTCCCCTGATCGAGTATACTAAAGTCCCCTGGTCGAGTAAAACAAAGTCCCCTGGCCGAGTATAACAAAGCCCCCTCATCGAGTTTAACAAAACCCCCTGATCGAGTATAAATAATGCCCCTGGTCGAGTATAACAAAGTCCCCTGGTCGAGTATAACAAAGTCCCATGATCGAGTATAACACAGGCCCCTTATCGAGTATAACAAAGGCCCCTGGTCGAGTATAACAAAGTGCTTTGGTCGAGTATAACAAAGTCCCATAATCGAGTATAACAAAGGCCCCTTATCAAATATAACAAAGGCCCCTGGTCGAGTATAACAAAATTCCCCTATCGACTATAACAAAGTCCCCTGATCGAGTATAACAAAGTCCCCTAATCGAGTAAAACAAACACCACTGATCGAGTTTAACAAACCCCCTGATCGAGTATAAAAAAGCCCCCTGGTCGAGTATAACAAAGTCTTTTGGTCGAGTATAACAAAGTCCCATTATCGAGTATAACAAAGGCCCCTTATCGAATATAACAAAGGCCCCTGGTCGAGTATAACAAAATCCCCTGATCGAGTTCACAAATTCCTCTCATCGAGTTTAACAAAACCCCCTGATCGAGTATGAAAAAGCCCCCTGGTCGAGTATAACAAAGCCCCCTGATCGAGTATAACAAAGTCACCTGATCGAGAATAACTAAGTGCCCTAATCGATATAACAAAGGACCCTAATGACCTATAACAAAGTCCCAAGATCGAGTATAACAAAGTCCCTTGATCGAGTATAACAAAGGACCCTAATGGAGTATAACAAAGTCCCCTGGTCGAGTATAACAAACTCCCTTGGTCGAGTATAACAAAGTCCTCTGATCGAGTATAACAAAGTCCCCTGATCGAGTATAACAAAGTCCCATCATCGAGTATAAGAAAGGCACCTGATCGAATATAACACTGTCCCTAGTCGAGTATATACAAAGTCCCCTGATCGAGTATAACAAAGTCCCCTGGTCGAGGATAATAAAGTCGCATGATCGAGTATAACAAAGTCCCCAGATCGAGTATAACTAAGTCCCCTGATCGAGTATAACAAAGGACCCTAATGGCGTATAACAAAGTCCCAAGATCGCGTATAACAAAGTCTCCTTATCGAGTACAACAAAGTCCCCTGATCGAGTATAACAAAATACCCTGATCGAGTATAACAAAGTGCCCTGATCGAGAATAACAAAGTCCCCTGATCGAGTTTAACAAAGTCCCCTTATCGAGTACAATAAAGCCCTTGATCGAGTATAACAAAGTCCCATGATCGAGTATAACAAAGTCCCATTATCGAGTATAACAAAGGCCCCTGATCGAGTATAACAAAGTCCCCTGATCGAGTATACTAAAGTCCCCTGGTCGAGTAAAACTAAGTCCCCTGGCCGAGTATAACAAAGCCCCCTCATCGAGTTTAACAAAAACCCCTGATCGTGTATAAATAATGCCCCTGGTCGAGTATAAATAAGGCACCTAGTCGAGTATAACAAAGTCCCCAGGTCGAGTATAACAAAGTCCAATGATCGAGTATAACACAGGCCCCTTATCGAGTATAACAAAGGCCCCTGGTCGAGTATAACAAAGTCCTTTGGTCGAGTATAACAAAGTCCCATAATCGAGTATAACAAAGGCCCCTTATCGAATATAACAAAGGCCCTTGGTCGAGTATAACAAAATCCCTGATCGAGTATAACAAAGTCCCCTGATCGAGTATAACAAAGTCCCCTGATCGAGTAAAACAAACACCCCTCATCGAGTTTAACAAAACCCCCTGATCGAGTATAAAAAGCCCCCTGGTCGAGTATAACAAAGTCCTTTGGTCGAGTATAACAAAGTCCCATAATCGAGTATAACAAAACCTCCTTGATCGAGTATTAAAAAGCCCCCTGGTCGAGTATAACAAAGCCCCCTGATCGAGTATAACAATGTCCCCTGATCAACTATAACTAAGTGCCCTAATCGATATAACAAAGGACCCTAATGCCGTATAACAAAGTCCCAAGATCGAGTATAACAAAGTCCCCTGATCGAGTATAACAAAGTCCTCTCTGATCGAGAATAACAAAGTCCCTGATCGAACATAACAAAGAACCCGCCATCGAGTATAAAAAGCCCTGATCGAAAGTATATAAGAAAGGCACCTGATCGAATATAACATCGTCCCTAGTCGAGTATATACAAAGTCCCTGCAGATCGAAAGTATAACAAAGTCCCCTGATCGAGTATACCAAAGTCCCTGGTCGAGTATAATAAAAGTCGCATGATCGAGTATAACAAAGTCCCCTGATCGAGTATAACTAAGTCCCCTGATCGAGTATTACAAAGGACCCTAATGGCGTATAACAAAGTCCCAAGATCGCGTATAACAAAATCTCCTGATCGAGTATAACAAAGTCCTCTGATCGAGTATAACAAAGTACCATGATCGAGAATAACAAAGTGCCCTGATCGAGAATAACAAAGTCCCCTGATCGAGTTTAACAAAGTCCCCTTATCGAGTACAATAAAGCCCCTGATCGATCTTAACAAGTCCACTGATCGATTATAACAAAGTCCCATTATCGAGAATAACAAAGGCCCCTGATCGAGTATAACAAAGTCCTCTGATCGAGTACACTAAAGTCCCCTGGTCGAGTGAAACAAAGTCCCCTGGCCGAGTATAACAAAGTTCCCCTCATCGAGCGCTTAACAAAACCCCCCGATCGAGTATAAATAATGCCCCCTGGTCGAAAGTAAGGCAACAAAACCCTGTCGAGTATAATAAAAGTCGCATGATCGAGTATACCGAAAGTCCCCAGATCGAGTATATAACTAAGTCCCTGGATCGAAGTATAACAAAGGACCCTAAATAAAAGTGAAGAAAGTCCCAAGATCCTCAGATAACAAAGTCTCCTGTTCGAGTAATAACATAGCCCTGATCGAGTATAACAAAAATACCTGATCGAGTATACCAAAGTGCCCTGATCGAGAATAACAAATTCCCTGATCGAGTTTAACAAAGTCCCCTTATCGAGTATAATAAAGCCCATGATCGAGTATAACAAAGTCCCCTGATCGAGTATAACAAAGTCCCATTATCGAGTATAACAAAGGCCCTGATCGAGTATAACAAAGTCCCCTGATCGAGTATACTAAAGTCCCCTGGTCGAGTAAAACAAAGTCCCCTAGCCGGGTATAACAAAGCCCCCTCATCGAGTTTAACAAAACCCCCTGATCGAGTATAAATAATACCCCTGGTCGAGTATAACAAAGTCCCCTGGTCGAGTATAACAAAGTCCCCTGATCGAGTATACTAAAGTCCCCTGGTCGAGTAAAACAAAGTCCCCTGGCCGAGTATAACAAAGCCCCCTCATCGAGTTTAACAAAACCCCCTGATCGTGTATAAATACGCCCTGGTCGAGTATAACAAAGTCCCTGGTCGAGTATATAACAAGTCCCATGATCGAGTATAACACAGGCCCTTATCGAGTATACAAAGGCCCCTCGTCGAGTATAACAAAGTGCTTTTGGTCGAAAGTATAACAAAGTCCCATAATCGAGTATAACAAAGGCTCCTTATCGAATATAACAAAGGCCCTGGTCGAGTATAACAAAATCCCTCGATCGTAGTATAACAAAGTCCTTGATCGAGTATAACAAAGTCCCTGATCGAGTAAACAAACACTACTGATCGAGTTTAAAAAAAACCCTGATCGAGTATTAAAAAAGCCCCCTGGTCGAGTATAACAAAGTCCCCTGGTCGAGTATACCAAAGTCCCATAATCGAGTATAACAAAGGCCCCTTATCGAGTATAACAAAAGCCCCTGGTCGAGTATAACAAAATCCCCTGATCGAGTACAACAAAGTCCCCTTATCGAGTAAAAATAAGTGCCCTAATCGAGCATAACTAAGTCCCCTAATCGGGTATAACAAAGGACCCTAATGGAGTATAACAAAGTCCCAAGATTGAGTATAACAAAGTCCTCTGATCGAGTATAACAAAGTCCCCTGATCGAACATAACTAAGAACCCGTCATCGAGTATAAAAAAGCCCCCTGATCGAGTATAAGAAAGGCACCTAATCGAATATAACACTGTTCCTAGTCGAGTATATACAAAGTCCCCAGATCGAGTATAACAAAGTCCCCTGATCGAGTATAACAAAGTGCCCTGGTCGAGTATAATAAAGTCGCATGATCGAGTATAACAAAGTCCCCAGATTGAGTATAACTAAGTCCCCTGATCGAGTATAACAAAGGACCCTAATGGCGTATAACAAAGACCCATGATCGCGTATAACAAATTCTCCTGATCGAGTATAACAAAGTCCCCTGATCGAGTATAACAAAGTACCCTCATCGAGTATAACAAAGTGCCCTAATCAAAAATAACAAAGTCCCCTGATCGAGTTTAACAAAGTCCCCTTATCGAGTACAATAAAGCCCATGATCGAGTATAACAAGTCCCCTGATCGAGTATAACAAAGTCCCATTATCGAGCATAACAAAGGCCCCTGATCGAGTATAACAAAGTCCCCTGATCGAGTATACTAAAGTCCCCTGGTCGAGTAAAACAAAGTCCCCTGGCCGGGTATAACAAAGCCCCCTCATCGAGTTTAACAAAACCCCCTGATCGAGTATAAATAATGCCCCTGGTCGAGTATAACAAAGTCCCCTGGTCGAGTATAATAAAGTCGCATGATCGAGTATAACAAAGTCCCCAGATCGAGTATAACTAAGTCCCCTGATCGAGTATAACAAAGGACCCTAATGGCGTATAACAAAGTCCCAAGATCCCATATAACAAAGTCTCCTGTTCGAGTACAACAAAGTCCCCTAATCGAGTATAACAAAATACCCTGATCGAGTATACCAAAGTGCCCTGATCGAGAATAACAAATTCCCTGATCGAGTTTAACAAAGTCCCCTTATCGAGTATAATAAAGCCCCTGATCGAGTATAACAAAGTCCCCTGATAGAGTATAACAAAGTCCCATTATCGAGTATAACAAAGGCCCCTGATCGAGTATAACAAAGTCCCCTGATCGAGTATACTAAAGTCCCCTGGTCGAGTAAAACAAAGTCCCCTAGCCGGGTATAACAAAGCCCCCTCATCGAGTTTAACAAAACCCCCTGATCGAGTATAAATAATGCCCCTGGTCGAGTATAACAAAGTCCCCTGGTCGAGTATAACAAAGTCCCATGATCGAGTATAACACAGGCCCCTTATCGACTATAACAAAGGCCCCTGGTCGAGTATAACAAAGTGCTTTGGTCGAGTATAACAAAGTCCCATAATCGAGTATAACAAAGGCCCCTTATCAAATATAACAAAGGCCCCTGGTCGAGTATACCAAAATCACCTGATCGAGTATAACAAAGTCCCCTGATCGAGTATAACAAAGTCCCCTGATCGAGTAAAACAAACACCAATGATCGAGTTTAACAAAAAACCCTGATCGAGTATAAAAAAGCCCCCCGGTCGAGTATAACAAAGTCTTTTGGTCGAGTATAACAAAGTCCCATTATCGAGTATAACAAAGGCCCCTTATCGAATATAACAAAGGCCCCTGGTCGAGTATAACAAAATCCCCTGATCGAGTTTTACAAATTCCTCTCATCGAGTTTAACAAAACCCCCTGATCGAGTATGAAAAAGCCCCCTGGTCGAGTATAACAAAGCCCCCTGATCGAGTATAACAAAGTCACCTGATCGAGAATAACTAAGTGCCCTAATCGATATAACAAAGGACCCTAATGCCCTATAACAAAGTCCCAAGATCGAGTATAACAAAGTCCCTTGATCGAGTATAACAAAGGACCCTAATGGAGTATAACAAAGTCCCCTGGTCGAGTATAACAAACTCCCTTGGCCGAGTATAACAAAGTCCTCTGATCGAGTATAACAAAGTCCCCTGATCGAGTATAACAAAGTCCCATCATCGAGTATAAGAAAGGCACCTGATCGAATATAACACTGTCCCTAGTCGAGTATATACAAAGTCCCCTAATCGAGTATAACAAGGTCCCCTGGTCGAGGATAATAAAGTCGCATGATCGAGTATAACAAAGTCCCCAGATCGAGTGTAACTAAGTCCCCTGATCGAGTATAACAAAGGACCCTAATGGCGTATAACAAAGTCCCAAGATCGCGTATAACAAAGTCTCCTGATCGAGTACAACAAAGTCCCCTGATCGAGTATAACAAAATACCCTGATCGAGTATAACAAAGTGCCCTGATCGAGAATAACAAAGTCGCAAGATCGAGTATAACAGTCCCCAGATCGAGTATAACTAAGTCCCTGATCGAGTATAACAGCGACCCTAATGGCGAGCAACAAAGTCCCAAGATCACAGAGTAACAAAGTCTCCTGATCGAGTACAACAAAGTCCCCTGATCGAGTATAACAAAATAACTTGATCGAGTATAACAAAGTGCCCTGATCGAGAATAACAAAGTCCCCTGATCGAGTTTAACAAAGTCCCCATCGAGCATAATATAGCCCCTGACTGGAGTATAACAAACCCCTGATCGAGTATAACAAAGTCCCATTATCGAGTATAACAGCGTCCCTGATCGAGTATAACAAAGTCCCCTGATCGAGTATACCAAAGTCCTCTGTCGAGTAAAAACAAAGTCCCTGGCCGAGTATAATAAAGCCCCTTCATCGAGTTTAATAAACTTCTGATCGAAAAGTAACAAAGGCCCCTGGTCGAGTATAACAAAGTGCTTTGGTCGAGTATAACAAAGTCCCATAATCGAGTATAACAAAGGCTCCTTATCGAATATAACAAAGGCCCCTGGTCGAGTATAACAAAATCTCCTGATCGAGTATAACAAAGTCCCTTGATCGAGTATAACAAAGTCCCCTGATCGAGTAAAACAAACACCACTGATCGAGTTTAACAAAACCCCCTGATCGAGTATAAAAAAGCCCCCTGGTCGAGTATAACAAAGTCTTTTTGTCGAGTATAACAAAGTCCCATAATCGAGTATAACAAAGGCCCCTTATCGAATATAACAAAGGCCCCTGGTCGAGTATAACAAAATCCACTGATCGAGTATAACAAATTCCTCTCATCGAGTTTAACAAAACCACCTGATCGAGTATGAAAAAGCCCCCTGGTCGAGTATAACAAAGCCCCCTGATCGAGTATAACAAAGTCACCTGATCGAGAATAACTAAGTGCCCTAATCGATATAACAAAGGACCCTAATGCCCTATAACAAAGTCCCAAGATCGAGTATAACAAAGTCCCTTGATCGAGTATAACAAAGGACCCTAATGGAGTATAACAAAGTCCCCTGGTCGAGTATAACAAACTCCCTTGGTCGAGTATAACAAAGTCCTCTGATCGAGTATAACAAAGTCCCCTGATCGAGTATAACAAAGTCCCATCATCGAGTATAACAAAGCCCCCTGATCAAGTATAAGAAAGGCACCTGATCGAATATAACAATGTTACTAGTCGAGTATATACAAAGACCCCTGATCGAGTATAACAAAGTCCCCAGATCGAGTATAACAAAGTCCCCTCATCGAGTATAACAATCCCGCCTCATCGAGTATAAAAAAGCCCCGTGGTCGCGTATAACAAAGTCCCTGATCAAGTATAACAAAGCCCTCTGATCGAGTAGAACAAAGCCCCCTCATCGATATAAAAAAGCCCCCTGGTCGAGTATAACAAAATCCCCTGGTCGAGTATAACAAAGTCCCAAGATCGAGTATTTCAAAGGCCTCGAATCGAGTATAACAAAGCCCCCTGGTCGAGTATAACAAAGTCCCAAGATCGAGTATAACAAAGTCCCCTGGTCGTCCATAACAAAGTCCCCTGATTGAGTATAAGAAAGCCCCCTGATCGAGTTTAACAAAGTTTTCTGATCGAGTATAACAAAGCCCCCTCATCGAGTATAAAAAAGCCCCCTGGTCGAGTATAACACAGTCCCCTGGCCGAGTATAACAAAGTCCCCTGATCGAGTATAACAAAGCCCCATCATCGAGTTTAACAAAACCCCCTGATCGAGAATAAAAAAGCCCCCTGGTCAAGTATAACAAAGTCCCCTCTTCGAGTATAACAAAGTCCCATGATCGAGTATAACAAAGGCCCCGAATCTAGTATAACAAAGGCCCCTGGTCGAAAATAACAAAGTCCCCTGATCGAGTATACTAACGTCCCCTGATCGAGTATAACAAAATCACAAGATCGAGTATAACAAAGCCCCCCGATCGAGTATAACAAAGTCCGCTGATCGAGTATAACAAAGCCCCCTGATCGAGAATAACAAAGTCCCCTGGTCGAGTAAAACAAAGTCCCCTGGCCGAGCAAAACAAAGTCATCTGTTCGAGTATAACAAAGCCCCCTCATCGAGTTTATCAAAACCCCCTGATCGAGTATAAAAAAGCCCCCTGGCCGAGTATAACAACTCCCCTGGTCGAGTATAACAAAGTCCCATGACCGAGTATAACAAAGGCCCTTATTGAGTATAACAATGTCCCCTGATCGAGTATAACAAAGTCCCCTGATCGAGTAAAACAAACACCCTTGATCGAGTTTAACAAAACCCCCTGATCGAGTATAAAGAAGCCCCCTCTTCGAGTATAACAAAGTCCCCTAGTCGAGTATAATAAAGTCGCATGATCGAGTATAACAAAGTCTCCAGATCGAGTATAACTAAGTCCCCTGATCGAGTATAACAAAGGAACCTAATGGCGTATAACAAAGTCCCAAGATCGCGTATAACAAAGTCCCTTGATCGAGTTTAACAAAGTCCCCTTATCGAGTACAATAAAGCCCCTGATCGAGTGTAACAAAGTCCCCTGATCGAGTATAACAAAGTCCCATTATCGAGTATAACAAAGGCCCCTGATCGAGTATAACAAAGTCCCCTGATCGAGTATACTAAAGTCCCCTTGTCGAGTAAAACAAAGTCCCCTGGCTGTGTATAACAAAGCCCCCTCATCGAGTTTAACAAAACCCCCTGATCGAATATAAATAAGGCCCCTGGTCGAGTATAACAAAGTCCCCTCGTCGAGTATAACAAAGTCCCATGATCGAGTATAACACAGGCCCCTTATCGAGTATAACAAAGGCCCCTGGTCGAGTATAACAAAGTCCTTTGGTTGAGTATAACAAAGTCCCATAATCGAGTATAACAAAGGCCCCTTATCGAATATAAAAAAGGCCCCTGGTCGAGTATAACAAAATCTCCTGATCAAGTATAACAAATTCATCTCATCGAGTTTAACAAAACCCCCTGATCGAGTATGAAAAAGCCCCCTGGTCAAGTATAACAAAGCCCCCTGATCGAGTATAACAAAGTCCCCTGATCGAGTATAACTAAGTGCCCTAATCGATATAACAAAGGACCCTAATGCCGTATAACAAAGTCCCATGATCGAGTATAACAAAGTCCCCTGATCGAGTATAACAAAGGACCCTAATGGAGTATAACAAAGTCCCCTGGTCGAGTATAATAAACTCCCCTGGTCGAGTATAACAAAGTCCTCTGATCGAGTATAACAAAGACCCCTGATCGAGTATAACAAAGTCCCGTCATCGAGTATAACAAAGCCCCCTGATCGAGTATAAGAAAGGCACCTGATCGAATATAACAATGTTCCTAGTCGAGTATATACAAAGACCCCTGATCGAGTATAACAAAGTCCCCAGATCGAGTATAACAAAGTCCCCTCATCGAGTATAGCAATTCCCCCTCATCGAGTATAAAAATGCCCCTTGGTCGCGTATAACAAAGTCCCTGATCAAGTATAACAAAGCCCTCTGATCGAGTTGAACAAAGCCCCCTCATCAGGTATAAAAACGCCCCTTGGTCGAGTATAACAAAATCCCCTGGTCGAGTATAACAAAGTCCCAAGATCGAGAATTTCAAAGGCCCCGAATCGAGTATAACAAAGGCCACTGGTCGAAAATAACAATGTCCCCTGATTGAGTATAATAAAGTCCCCTGATCGAGTATAACAAAGTCCCAAGATCGAGTATAATACAGCCCCCTGATCGAGTATAACAAAGTCCCCTGATAGAGTATAACAAAGTCCCCTGGTCGAGTATAACGTAGCCTCTTCATTGAATATAACAAAGTTCCCTGATCGAGTATAACAAAGCCCCCTGATCGAGAATAACTATGGCCCCTGATCCAGTATAACAAAGGACCCTAATGGAATATAACAAAGACCCAAGATCGAGTATAATAAAGCCCCTGATTGAGTATAACAAAGTCCCCTGAACGAGTATAACAAATCCCTAGGTCGAGTATAACAAAGTCCCTTGATCGAGTATAACAAATTCCCCTGATCGAGTATAACAAAGTCCCTTGATCGAGTATAACAAATTCCCTGATCGAGTATAACAAAGTTCACTGATCGAGTAAAACAAAGCCCCATGATCGAGTATAACAAAGCCCCCTGAACGAGCATAACAAAATTCCCTGATCGAGTAAAACACACACCCTTGATCGAGTATAACAAAGTCCCCTGAACGAGAATAACAAAGACCCCTATCGAGTATAACAAAGTACTCTGATCGAGTATAACTATGGCCCCTGATCGAGTATAACAAAGGACCTTAATATAGCATAACAAAGTCCCAGGATCGAGTATAACAAAGTCCCCTCATCGAGTATAACAAAGTCCACTGATCGAGTATAAAAAAGCCCCCTGGTCGAGTATAAGAAAGTCCGCAGATCGAGTACAACAAAGTCACCTTATCGAGAATAACAAAGTCCCCTGATCGAGTATAATAAAGCCCCCTGATCGAGTATACCAAAGCCCATGATCGAGTATAAAAAAGTCCCCTGATCGAGTATAACAAAGAACCCTGATCGAGTAAAACAAAATCCCCTGGTCGTGTATAACAAAGTCCCCTGGTCGAGTATTAGAAAGTCCCCTGATCGAGTATAACAAAGCCCCCTCATCGAGTTTAACAAAACCCTCTGATCGAGTATAGAAAAGCCCCCTGGACGAGTATAACAATGTCACCTGGTCGAGTAAAATAAAGTCCCATGATCGAGTATAACAAAGGCCCCTGATCGAGAATAACTAAGTCCCCTGATCGAGTATAACAAAGGACCCAAATGACGTATAACAAAGTCCCAAGACTGCGTATAACAAAGTCTCCTGATCGAGTATAACAATGTCCCTAGTCGAGTATATGCAAAGTCCCCTCATCGAGTATAACAAAGTCCCCAGATCGAATATAACAAAGTCCCCTCATAGAGTATAACAATGCCCCTCATCGAGTATAAAAATGCCCCCTGGTCGAGTATAACAAAGTTCCTGATCAAGTATAACAAAGCCCTCTGATCGAGTAGAAAAAGCCCCCTCATCGAGTAACAAAAAGCCCCCTGGTCGAGTATAACAAAATCCCCTGGTCGAGTATAACAAAGTCCCATGATCGCGTATTTCAAAGGCCCCGAATCGAGTATAAAAAGTCCCCTCATCGAGTATAATAAAGCCCATAATCGAGTATAACAAAGTCCCATGATCGAGTATAACAAAGAACCCTGATCGAGTATGACAAAGTCCCATTATCGAGTATAACAAAGTCCCAAGATCGAGTATAACAAAGCCCCCAGATCGAGTATAACAAAGTCCGCTGATCGATTAAAACAAAGGCACCTGATCGGTTATAACAAAGTCCCCTGAACGAGTATAACAAAGCCCCCCTGGTCGAGTATAACAAAGTCCCTGATCAAGTATAACAAAGCCATCTGATCGAGTAGAACAAAGCCCCCTCATCGAGTATAAAAAAGCCCCCTGGTCGAGTATAAAAAAAATCCCCTGGTCGAGTATAACAAAGTCCCATGATCGAGTATAACAAAGTCCCCTGGTCGTGTATAACAAAGTCCCCTGATTGAGTATAAGAAAGCCCCCTAATCGAGTTTAACAAAACCCCCTGATCGAGTATAAAAAGCCCCCTGGTCGAGTATAACAATGTCCCCTGGTCGAGTATAACAAAGTCCTATGATGGAGTATAACAAAATCTCCTGATCGAGTATAACAAAGTCCCCTGATCGAGTATAAAAAAGTCCCCTAATCGAGTAAGACAAACACCCCTGATCGAGTATAACAAAGTCCCCTGATCGCTTATAACTAAGTCTCCTGATCGAGTATAACAAAGTCCCCTGATCGAGTATACCAAAGTCAACTTAACGAGTATAACAAAGACCCCTGATTCAGTATAACAAAGTCCCCTGATTCAGTATAGCAAAGGCCCCTAATGGAGTATAACAAAGGTCCCTGATCGAGTATAACAAAGTCCAATTATCGAGGATAATAAAGCCCCCTGGTCGAGTATAACAAAGTCCCCTGGTCGAGTATAACAAACTTTCCTGATCGAGAATATCAAAGTCCTGTCATCGAGTATAACAAAGGCCCCTGATCGAGTATAACAAAGTCCCCTGGTCGAGTATAACAAAGTCCCCTGATCGAGTATAACAAAGCCCTCTGATCGAGTATAACAATGTTCCCTGATCGAGTATAAAAAAAGCCCCTTGGTCGAGTATAACAAAGTCCCCTGGTCGAGTATAACAAAGTCCCCTGAACGAGTATAACAAGGTCCCCTGATCGAGTATAACAAAGTCCCCTGATTGAGTATAACAAATTCCCCTGATCGAGTATAACAAAGTCCCTTGATCGAGTATAACAAATTCCCTGATCGAGTATAACAAAGTTCCCTGATCGAGTAAAACCAAGCCCCCAGATCGAGTATAACAAAGTCCCCTAATTGAGTATAACAATGTCCTCTAATCGAGCATAACAAAGTCCCATGATCAAGTATAACAAAGTCCCCTAATCGAGTATAAGAAAGTCCCCTCGTCGAGTATAACAAAGCCCCCTCATCGAGTATAAGAAAGCCCCCTGGTGGAGTATAACAAAGTCCTCTGGTCGAGTATAACAAAGTCCCATGATCGAGTATAACAAAGGCCCCGAATCGAGTATAACAAAGGCCCCTCGTCGAAATTAACAAATTCCCCTGATCGAGTATACCGAAGTCCCGTGATCGAGTATAACAAAGTCCCAAGATCGAGTATAATAAAGCCCCCTAATCGAGTAAAACAAAGTCCCCTGAAAGAGTATAACAAAATCCCCTGATCGAGGATAAAAAAGACCCCTGATCGAGTATAACAAAGTCCCCTGATCGAGAATAACAAAATCCCCTGATCGAGGATATAAAAGACCCCTGATCGAGTATAACAAAGTCCCCTGATCGAGAATAAATATGGCCCCTGATCTAGTATAACAAAGGACCCTAATGGAGTATAACAAAGACCCAAGATCGAGTATAATAAAGCCACCTGATCGAGTATAATAAAGTCCCCTGAACGAGTATAACAAATTCCTAGGTCGAGTATAACTAAGTCCCCTGATCGAGTATAACAAATTCCCCTGATCGAGTATAACAAAAATCCCTTTGATCGAGTATAACAAATTCTGATCGAGTATAACAAAGTTCACTGATCGAGTAAACAAAGCCCACTGATCGAGTATAACAAAGCCCCCTGAACGAGCATAACAAAATCCCCTGATCAAGTAAAACACACACCCTTGATCGAGTATAACAAAGTCCCTGAACGAGAATAACAAAGACCCTATCGAGTATAAAGTCTCTGATCGAGTATAACTATGGCCCCTGATCGAGAATAACAAAGGACCTTAATGGAGTATAACAAAGTCCCAAGATCGAGTATAACAAAGTCCCCTGATCGAGTATAACAAAGTCCCCTCATCGAGTATAACAAAGTCCATGATCGAGTTTAACAAAGTCCACTGATCGAGTATAAAAAAGCCCCCTGGTCGAGTATAAGAAAGTCCGCTGATCGAGTACAACAAAGTCACCTGATCGGTTATAACAAAGTCCCCTTATCGAGAATAACAAAGTCCCCTGATCGAGTATAACAAACCCCCCTGATCGAGTATAGCAAAGCCCATGATCGAGTATAAAAAAGTCCCCTGATCGAGTACTAGAAAGTCCCCTTATCGAGTATAATAAAGCCCCTGATCGAGTATAACAAAGTCCCCTGATCGAGTATAACAAAGACCCCTAATCGAGTATAACAAAGTCCCATTATTCGAGTATAACAAAGTCCCCTCATCGATATACTAAAGTCCCCTGGAGTATAACAAAGTCCCCTTATCGAGTATAATAAAGCCCCTGATCGAGTATAACAAAGTCCCCTGATCAAGTATAATAAAGGCGCCTGGCCGAAAATAACAAAGTCCCCTGGTCGAGTATAACAAAGTCCCATGATCGAGTGTAACAAAGGCCCCGAATCGAGTATAGCAAAGGCCACTGGTCGAAAATAACAAAGTCCCCTGATCGAGTATACTAAAGTCCCCTGATCGAGTATAACAAAGTCCCCAGATCGAGTATAAGAAAGTCCGCTGATCGAGTATATCAAAGTCCCCTGGTCGAGTATAACAAAGTCCCATGATCGAGTATAACAAAGTCCCCTGATCGAGTATAACAAAGTCCACTAAACGAGTATAACAAATGTCCCCTGATTCAGTATAACAAAGTCCCTAATGGAGTATAAATAAAGTCCCTTATCGAGTATAATAAAGCCCTGATCGAGTATATAACAAAGTGCCCTGATCGAGTATAACAAAGTGCCCTGATCGAGAATAACAAAGTCCCCTGATTGAGTTTAACAAAGTCCCTTTATCGAGTACAATAAAGCCCCTGATCGAGTATAACAAAGTCCCATGATCGAGTATAACAAAGTCCCATTATCGAGTATAACACAGGCCCCTGATCGAGTATAACAAAGTCCCCTGATCGCTTATAACTAAGTCCCCTGATCGAGTATAACAAAGGACCCTAATGGCGTATAACAAAGTCCCAAGATCGAGTATAACAAAGTACCTTGATTGAGTATAACAAAGTCCCCTGATCGAGAATAACAAAGTCCCCTGATCGAATATAACAAAGTCCACTTAACGAGTATAACAAAGTCCCCTGATTCAGTATAACAAAGTCCCCTGATTCAGTATAACAAAGGCCCCTAATGGAGTATAACAAAGGTCCCTGATCGAGTATAACAAAGTCCCCTTATCGAGTATAATAAAGCCCATGATCGAGTATAACAAAGTCCCCTAATCGAGTATAACAAAGACCCCTGATCGAGTATAACAAAGTCCCATTATCGAGTATAACAAAGGCCCCTGATCGAGTATAACAAATGCCCCTGGTCGAGTATAACAAAGTCCCCTGATCGAGGATAACAAAGTCCCCTGGTCGAGTATAAGAAAGTCCCCTGGTCGAGTATAACAAAGTCCCCTGATCGAGTATAACAAAGTCCCCTGAACGAGAATAACAAAGACCCCTATCGAGTAAAAAAAAGTACCCTGATCGAGTATAACTATGGCCCCTGATCGAGTATAACAAAGGACCTTAATGGAGCATAGCAAAGTCCCAAGATCGAGTATAACAAAGTCCCCTGATCGAGTATAACAAAGTCCCCTCATCGAGTATAACAAGGTCCACTGATCGAGTATATAAAAGCCCCCTGGTCGAGTATAAGAAAGTCCGCTGATCGAGTACAACAAAGTCACCTAATCGGTTATAACAAAGTCCCCTTATCGAGAATAACAAAGTCCCCTGATCGAGTATAACAAACCCCCCTGATCGAGTATAGCAAGCCCATGATCGAGTAAAAAAAAGTCCCCTGATCGAGTACTAGAAAGTCCCCTTATCGTGTATAATAAAGCCCCTGATCGAGTATAACAACGTCCCCTGATCGAGTATAACAAAGACCCCTAATCGAGTATAACAAAGTCCACTGAACGAGTATAAAAAATGTCCCCTGATTCAGTATAACAAAGTCCCAAGATTCAGTATAACAAAGTCCCCTAATGGAGTATAACAAAGTCCCCTTATCGAGTATAATAAAGCCCCTGATCGAGTATAACAAAGTCCCCTGATCAAGTATAATAAAGGCGCCTGGCCGAAAATAACAAAGTCCCCTGGTCGAGTATAACAAAGTCCCATGATCGAGTGTAAGAAAGGCCCCGAATCGAGTATAGCAAAGGCCACTGGTCGAAAATAACATAGTCCCCTGATCGAGTATACTAAAGTCCCCTGATCGAGTATAACAAAGTCCCAAGATCGAGTATAACAAAGTCCCCAGATCGAGTATAAGAAAGTCCGATGATCGAGTATAACAAAGTCCCTTGATCTAGTATAACAAAGTCCCCTGATCGAGTATAACAAAGTCCACTGAACGAGTATAAAAAAGGTCCCCTGATTCAGTATAACAAAGTCCCCTAATGGAGTATAACAAAGTCCCCTTATCGAGTATAATAAAGCCCCTGATCGAGTATAACAAAGTCCCCTTATCGAATATAACAAAGGCCCCTGGTCGAGTATAACAAAATCTCCTGATCGAGTATAACAAAGTCCCCTGATCTAGTATAAAAAAGTCCCCTGATCGAGTAAGACACACACCCTGATCGAGTATAACAAAACCCTGATCTAGTATAACAAAGCCCTCATCGGAGTATAACAAAGTCCTGATTGCTTATAACTAAGTCCCCTGATCGAGTATAAATAAAGGACCCTAATGGCGTATAACAAAGTCCCAAGATCGAGTATAACAAAGTATCTTGATTGAGTATAACAAAGTCCCTGATCGAGAATAACAAAGTCCCCTGATCGAATATAACAAAGTCCACTTAACGAGTATATAACAAAGTCCACTGATCTAGTATACCAAAGGCCCCTAATGGAGAGCAACAAAGGTCCCAGATCGAGTATAACAAAGTCCCCTTATTTTGAGTATGGATTTAGCCGATCGAGTATAACAAAGTACCCTGATCGAGTATAACAAAGTCACCTGATCGAGTATAACAAAGTCCACTTATCGAGTATAACAGCGTCCCTGATCGAGTATAACAAAATGCCCCTGTCGAGTATAACAAAGTCCCCTGATCGAGGATAACAAAGTCCCCTGGTCGAGTATAAGAAAGTCCCCTGGTCGAGTATAAGAAAGTCCCCTGATCGAGTATAACAAAGTCCCCTGGTCGTGTATAACAAAGTCCCTTGGTCGAGTATTACAAAGTCCCCTGATCGAGTATAACAAAGCCCCCTCATCGAGTTTAACAAAACCCCCTTATCGAGTATAAAAAAGCCCAATGGTGGAGTATAACAAAGTCCCAAGATCGCGTATAACAAAGTCTCCTGATCGAATATAACAAAGTCCTTTGATTGAGTATAACAAAGTGCCCTGATCGAGTATAACAAAGTGCCCTGATCGAGTATAACAAAAGCCCCTGATCGAGTATAGCAAAGTCCCCTGATCGAGTATACTAAAGTCCCCTGATAGAGTATAACAAACTCCGCTGATCGAGTATAACAAAGCCCCCTGATCGAGTATAACAAAGTCCCCTGGTCGAGTAAAACAAAGTCCCCTGGCCGAGTATAACAAAGACCCCCGATCGAGTATAACAAAGCCCCCTCATCGAGTTTAACAAAACCCCCTGATTGAGTATAAATAAGGCCCCTGGTCGAGTATAACAAAGTCCCCTGGTAGAGTATAACAAAGTCCCCTAATCGAATATAACAATGTCCCTAGTCGAGTATATACAAAGTCCCTAGATCGAGTATTACAAAGTCCCCAGATCGAGAATAACAAAGTCCCCTGATCGAGTATAACAAACCCCCTCATCGAGTATAAAAAAGCACCCTGGTCGAGTATAACAAAGTCCCCAGATCGAGTACAACAAAGTCACCTGATCGAGAATAACAATGTCCCATGATCGAGTATAAAAAAGCCCCCTGATCGAGTATACCAAAGCCCATGATCGAGTATAAAAAAGTCCCCTGTTCGAGTATAACAAAGTCCCCTGATCGAGTATAACAAAGTCCCCTGGTCGTGTATAACAAAGTCCCCTGGTCAAGTATTTCAAAGTCCCCTGATCGAGTATAACAAAGCCCCCTCATCGAGTTTAACAAAACCCCCTTATCGAGTATAAAAAAGCCCCCTGGTCGAGTATAACAAAGTCCCAAGATCGCGTATAACAAAATCTCCTGATCGAGTATAACAAAGTCCCCTCATTGAGTATAACAAAGTGCCCTGATCGACTATAACAAAGTGCCCTGATCGAGAATAACAAAGTCCCCTGATTGAGTTTAACAAAGTCCCTTTATCGAGTACAATAAAGCCCCTGATCGAGTATAATGTCCCAAGGATCGAGTATAACAAAGTCCCCTGATCGAGTATAACAAAGCCCCCTGATCGAGTATAACAAAGTCCCCTGATCGCCTATAACTAAGTCCCTGATCGAGTATAACAAAGGACCCTAATGGCGTATAACAAAGTCCCAAGATCGAGTATAACAAAGTACCTTGATCGAGTATAACAAAGTCCCCTAATCGAGCATAACTAAGTCCCCTGATCGAGTATAACAAAGTCCACTTCTAACGAGGAGAACAGTCCCCTGATTCAGTGTTAACAAAGTCTCTTGATCAGTATAAATAAAGGCCCCTAATGGAGTATAACAAAGGTCCCTGATCGAGTATAACAAGTCCCTTATCGAGTATAATAAAGCCCATGATCGAGTATAAATAAAGTCCCCTAATCGAGTATAACAAAGACCCTGATCGAGTATAACAAAGTCCCAATTATCGAGTATAACAGCGTTCTGATCGAGTATAAATAAATGCCCTCGTCGAGTATAAATAAAGTCCCCTGATCGAGGATAATGCGTCCCTGGTCGAGTATAAGAAAGTCCCCTGTCGAGTATAAATAAAAGTCCCTGATCGAGTATAAGAAAGTCCCCTGGTCGAGTATAACAAAGTCCCCTGATCGAGTATAACAATGTCCCGTCATCGAGTATAACAAAGCCCCCTGATCGAGTATAAGAAAGGCACCTGATCGAGTATACCAAAGCCCATGATCGAGTATAAAAAAGTCCCCTGTTCGAGTATAACAAAGTCCCCTGATCGAGTATAACAAAGTCCCCTGGTCGTGTATAACAAAGTCCCCTGGTCAAGTATTTCAAAGTCCCCTGATCGAGTATAATAAAGCCCCCTCATCGAGTTTAACAAAACCCCCTTATCGAGTATAAAAAAGCCCCCTGGTCGAGTATAACAAAGTCCCAAGATCGCGTATAACAAAATCTCCTGATCGAGTATAACAAAGTCCCCTCATTGAGTATAACAAAGTGCCCTGATCGACTATAACAAAGTGCCCTGATCGAGAATAACAAAGTCCCCTGATTGAGTTTAACAAAGTCCCTTTATCGAGTACAATAAAGCCCCTGATCGAGTATAACAAAGTCCCATGAACGAGTATAACAAAGTCCCATTATCGAGTATAACACAGGCCCCTGATCGAGTATAACAAAGTCCCCTGATCGCTTATAACTAAGTCCCCTGATCGAGTATAAAAAAGGACCCTAATGGCGTATAACAAAGTCCCAAGATCGAGTATAACAAAGTACCTTGATTGCGTATAACAAAGTCCCCTGATCGAGTATAACAATGTCCCGTCATCGAGTATAACAAAGCCCCCTGATCGAGTATAAGAAAGGCACCTGATCGAATATAACAATGTCCCTAGTCGAGTATAACAAAATCCCCTGATCGAGTATAACAAAGTCCCCTAATCGAGTATAACAAAGTCCCCTGATCGAGTAAAACAGACACCCCTGATCGAGTTTAACAAAACCCACTGATCGAGTATAACAAATTTCTCTCATCGAGTTTAACAAAACCCTTTGATCGCGTATTAAAAAGCCCCTGGTCGAGTATAACAAAGCCCCTGATCGAGTATAACAAAGTCCCCTAATCGAGTATAACTAAGTGCCCTAATCGATATAACAAAGGACCCTAATGCCGTATAACAAAGTCCCAAGATCGAGTATAACAAAATCCCCTGATCGAGTATAACAAAGTCCCCTGGTCGAGTATAACAATGTCCCCTGGTCGAGTATAACAAAGTCCCCTAATCGAGCATAACTAAGTCCCCTGATCGAGTATAACAAAGGACCCTAATTGAGTATAACAAAGTCCCCTGGTCGAGTATAACAAACTCCCCTGGTCGAGTATAAAAAAGTCCCGTCATCGAGTATAACAAAGCCCCCTGATTGAGAATAACAATGTCCCCAGATCGAGTATAACAAAGTCCCCTGATCGAGAATAACAAACCCCCTCATCGAGTATAAAAAAGCCCCCTGGTCGAGTATAACAAAGTCCGCAGATCGAGTACAACAAAGTCGCCTTATCGAGAATAACAAAGTCCCCTAATCGAGTATAACAAAGCTCCCTCATCAAGTATACCAAAGCCCATGATCGAGTATAACAAAGCCCCCTGATTGAGAATAACAATGTCCCCAGATCGAGTATAACAAAGTCCCTTGATCGAGAATAACAAACCCCCTCATCGAGTATAAAAAAGCCCCCTGGTCGAGTATAACAAAGTCCGCAGATCGAGTACAACAAAGTCACCTTATCGAGAATAAAAAAGTCCTCTGATCGAGTATAACAAAGTCCCCTGATCGAGTATAACAAAGTCCCCAGATCGAGTATAACAAAGTCCCCTCATCGAGTATAACAATGCCCCCTCATCGAGTATAAATATGCCCCCTGGTCGAGTATAACAAAGTTCCTGATAAAGTATAACAAAGCCCTCTGATCGAGTAGAACAAAGCCCCCTCATCGAGTATAAAAAAGCCCCCTGGTCGAGTATAACAAAATCCCCTGGTCGAGTATAACAAACTCCCATGATCGAGTATTTCAAAGGCCCCGAATCGAGTATAACAAAGTCCCCTTATCGAGTATAATAAAGCCCATAAATGAGTATAACAAAGTCCCCTGATCGAGTATAACAAAGACCCCTGATCGAGTATGACAAAGTCCCATTATCGAGTATAACAAAGTCCCAAGATCGAGTATAACAAAGCCCTCAGATCGAGTATAACAAAGTCCGCTGATCGATTACAACAAAGTCACCTCATCGGTTATAACAAAGTCCCCTGAACGAGTATAACAAAGCCCCCTGGTCGAGTATAACAAAGTCCCTGATCAAGTATAACAAAGCCCTCTGATCGAGTAGAACAAAGCCCCCTCATCGAGTATAAAAAAGCCCCCTGGTCGACTATAAAAAATCCCTTGGTCGAGTATAACAAAGTCCCATGATCGAGTATACCAAAGGCCCCGAATCAAGTATAGCAAAGGCCCCTGGTCGAAAATAACAAAGTCCGCTGATCGAGTATAACAAAGCCCCCTGATCGAGTATAGCAAAGTCCCCTGATCGCTTATACCTAAGTCCCCTGATCGAGTATAACAAAGGACCCTAATGGGGTATAACAAAGTCCCAAGATCGAGTATAACAAAGAACCCTGATCGAGTATAACAAAGTCCCCTGATCGAGAATAACAAAGTCGCCTGATCGAGTATAACAAAGTCCACTGAACGAGTATAACAAAGTCCCCTGATTCAGTATAACAAAGTCCCCCGATTCAGTATAACAAAGGCCCCTGATCGAGTATAACAAAGTACCCTGATCGAGTATAACAAAGACCCCTGATCGAGTATAACAAAGTCCCATTATCGAGTATAACAAAGGCCCCTGATCGAGTATAACAAATGTCCTGGTCGAGTATAACAAAGTCCCCTGATCGAGGATAACAAAGTCCCTGGTCGAGTAAGAAAGTCCCCTGGTCGAGTATAACAAAAGTCCCTGATCGAGTATAACAAGTCCCCTAACGAGAATAACAAAGACCCCTATCGAGTAAAAAAAGTCCCCTGATTGAGTATAACTATGGCCACTGATCGATTATAACAAAGGACCCCAATGGAGTATAACAATGTCCCAAGATCGAGTATAACAAAGTCCCCTGATCGAGTATAACAAAGTCCCCTGATCGAGTATAACAAAGTCCCCTGATCGAGTATAACAAAGTCCCCTGATCGAGTATAAAAAAGCCCCCTGGTCAAGTATAACAAAGTCCGCTGATCGAGTACAACAAAGTCACCTGTTCGGTTATAACAAA
>NW_024739945.1:0-19725 GCF_018991925.1 Homarus americanus | reverse complement strand
TCTGTCTGTCACGTCAACCACATCGCAATACCATCAGTCTCTTTCTGTTGACACACTCCATACACAATGCTGTCACCCCCAAACACCTACATACCTGCCTGAGACCATTACCTAACATCTGATATATGTGACTTATATGGTGTTAAATTAAAACTAACATCTAACACCTGAAACATACGACTCACTGAAGACAACAGGTGTTTAAATATATATATAACCAATTACCTGTCGTTATTACAGTACACCTGAGCTACATGGTTATAGGATGTGCCATGGACGGGTAGGATTAGTGCCATGGACGGGTAGGATTAGTGCCATGGACGGGTAGGATTAGTGCCATGGACGGGTAGGATTAGTGCCATGGACGGGTAGGATTAGTGCCATGGAAGGGTAGGATTAGTGTCATGAACGGGTAGGATTAAACACAAGTCTAGGATTAGTGTCACGAACAGCTAGGATTAAACCCATGACTAGGATTAATACCACGAACAGCTAGGATTAGTACCACGAACTAGGATTAGTACCACGAACAGCTAGGATTAAACCCAAGGCTAGGATTAGTACCATGAACGGATAGAATCAATAGTGTGGCGAAAAAATGAAAAGAAAACGTAATGAGATCAATAATGTTGTGTCAGCGGGGGAGAGAGAGAGGGAGGGTGAACGGCCCTTGATGTGAGCGACGCATGGCAGAGAACGGATCAATAGTTTGAATGGTGAGCGGCGGCTTCGTTCACTTGTGTATGTACACTATCTACACATACATAGAGAATAGCCGTGTACATAAGTTATCTCTTTACATACGTACATACATACAGACACACGGAGGCATACTGTATACCATCGTGAAATTTACAGTACAGGTGGAGTGTATGTCAACAAAGGCATTGATGAGAATATACACAAGCTAATGGAAGTATGCTGTAACACACACACACACACAATGTTGATGGACAGTAAAATAATAAAAATAATAATGATAAGATAAAAAATGACATAAAATATTGAACAAAAGAATGTTGGATGATTGTGGTAGTAAGTGGTAGATGTGGTAGTAAGTGGTAAGTGTGGTGGTGGTAAGTGTAGTGGTAGTGGTAAGTGTAGTAGTGGTAAGTGCGATAGTGGTAAGTGTGGTAGTGGTAAGTGTGGTGGTTGGTATAGACAGCGTGGGAAAAAGATGGGCGTGGTAGTAGTGATAGCGACTGTGGTTCTAGAAGTAATAATATTAACCCACTTAGCGTCTGAACTATTGCTGATGATAGTGCTATTAACAGCTAGTAGTCCTTGCATCACTAGTAATTTAAACTGATAACCTCACACTTACGTAATAAGATGTAGTATGGCCGTGACAACACTACACACACACCTCCTACACCCAGCCTGTATTTCCTATAAGCTAACCGGTCAACAATCAATACTAACTTGTACCGTTATGCTTCCTAGGTGTAGAGGAAACTACAGACTTCAATAATACACTTACCTTTTTAGGCATAGTGGTGGTGCCAGGGTAAGAGAAAGCGGCCTGATGAGCCTTATTACCCCTGCTCAAAACACCGGTTACAAAGCTGACGAAAGACCGCGAAAACTCGAGCTTATGAAGAACAACAAAAAGTCTGACTTTCAGATTCCAAAACGTGTCGAGTTAATTTTATGTTTTGTTTTTTCGGCTCCTGCTTCAGACAACCAAGCAGCTCGACGGACGATCACTGACTGTGCTCATTCCAGTGAACGCGCGGCTAGGGTTCTCCATCGCCAGGGGGGATGGGGTGAGCGCATGCGTTATTGTCATCTAACTGTATAATATAATTTCTACGTCTCATATCTGATCTTTTATTTTGTTTTCTTCGGGTCTGTGAGAATGAATAAGTGCATAGTATTATTCATTAAACTGTTAGATGAAGGAATGAAGAGTATGACTTAAGAATTAAACATTGTGGAAAAAAAGGAAATGCGAAATGGTTAGGTTACCATCACTCACTGAGCTCCTACACTCCTTTACCTCTCTTCTTCTATTTTAAGAGAGGTGGTCGTCTCCCTAAAAGCTTATCCAGGTTTTACACAACAGCTTACCTAAAACAAAAGCTTTAAAAATCGGTCTCATCTGGTGTACCTGGGAGACGGTAATTATATCAACATCGCACCCGGCGGAGGGGATCGCTACGGCGGATAAACATGGAAAGTTGGCAACGGAGAGGAAGATTCCTTTCAGAGGCTTGACGGTGATGCCGCTACTGTCAGTGACGTATTATTTACACACACACACACACACCACGTGGGAACCAAACATAAACAAAGAGTGTTACCAGTTACGTGAATGAAACACTAGACGTGGATGGTTAGGTTAGGTTAGGCTTTACCTGGGGACTAAGATTCTCAAATGTCTTTCCGAGATGCACCTGTACTGATTGACTTAACTTAAACATAAAAGAATACATTCACATAATATAACACCAACATAACACGACAACCTGGACTTCCTCCCTAAATGCCACACAACGTAAACACCTAGAAAAAGTGCAAAAGAGGGCATGCAAGATTATTCTCTCCCCTTCCTACTCCACATATCAAGAAGCGCTCAACACACTGACCCTTTCGACTCTCACTGACCATCACCACGGCCTCATCTGCAAATTTGGTAAGAAGCTTCTACACCATCCCCGACACCGGCCCCTACTACCACCTGAGATCCCCTGTCCGAGAATTGCTGTTCGACACCACAACCGCATCCAGCCCATACGTGCACGAACTGATCGCTATAAGAACAGCCCAGTCCCAACCATTGTAAAAATTATCAATAACATGTAATAAATCAGTGTATTCACTCCCAGTAAACACTGCTCCCTACACTGTCACTATGTTGAAATGAACTGTAGTTTGAGCTGATCCCCATCTAAGTTACTATATGTCTTATTTGTGTCACTTATGTCACTTGTATATTATTTGTAATTCGTAACCCATTCCCCAAATATGTAACTGTATATTTTCAGCCTTCTGGCTGCCAAGCTCTTTCAATAAACCGTTAATTATTATTATTATTATTATTAAGAAGGACTATTCCCCTTACCACCAATTAGAAAGACGAACTACCTTATTTCCTGATTAGTTAAGGTAATACGAGTTTGGGATACTAGTGAGGTGCTATATTAGAACGCCATATTATCATTTTAGTTTAGGTAGTCAGGGACAATATGTGCTGTGCCGCTGTCAACCATAATGTGAAGCCAATAGAATACACCTGAAGGTCGTACGATGAAGCACTCGGAAAAAAAGGTGTATTTTAACCAGCGTCTGCTATTGGTTCATAAAGGCCTATATAACTCCTGGTGCTTCGTTGTGTGAGCCTCAGATATCTGGCCAGAAGGGACAGACTGGCCAGCGGGGAGAGACAAGCGAAACACTCATTTAAGGAGCCTCTCTGTGGACTCCAGCAGCTGTAGTAACACAGGCGTCGCGGATTATCCATTATACGTACTGCAGGCATGTGTCTAGGGGCCCTCCCAAAGGTAAGAGGCCCTAAAGGTTATTGGTGTTCCTAAGGTCATGGGGCCCTAGAGAGCATTGGTGTTGAAGGCCACCCAGGGTCTTCCTCTTCCACAGCACAAAGGACTTCAGATATCAGGCGTTCACAACACAACAACGAGCAACACAACACAATACAACATTACACAACACAACACAACATTACACAACACAACACAACATACACAACACAATATAACATGACACAACACAATATAACATTACACAACACAACACAACATACACAACACAATATAACATGACACAACACAATACAACATTACACAACACAATATAACATTACACAACACAATATAACATGACACAACACAATACAACATTACACAACACAATATAACATGACACAACACAATACAACATTACACAACACAACACAACATACACAACACAATATAACATGACACAACACAATATAACATTACACAACACAACACAACATTACACAACACAACACAACATTACACAACACAACACAACATTACACAACACAATATAACATTACACAACACAATATAACATTACACAATACAACATTACACAACACAACAACGAGCAACACAACACAATACAGCATTACTTAACACAATACAACATTACATAACACAATATAACATTACACAACACAACAACGAGCAACACAACATTACATAACACAATACAACAACGAGCAACCAAACACAATACAACATTACACAACACAGTTTATTGCACCCCACTTATCCACTGTTCACCTTCAAAATCCACATGGATGACTCATCCATTTTGTTCATCGACCGAAAGATCAGTCACCCGCCCACGTGAGTCTTCGTCATCCAAAAGCCACATAGATCGACCAATACTCGTCCGCGATACTCTAAAAAATCGATCTGATATTCAACCTTATATCTACCTAAAACTCAACCTTAAAATCTACCTAAAATTCAACCTTATATCTACCTAAAACTCAACCTTAAAATCTACTTAAAATTCAACCTTATATCTACCTAAAACTCAACCTTAAAATCTACTTAAAATTCAACCTTATATCTACCTAAAACTCAACCTTAAAATCTACTTAAAATTCAACCTTATATCTACCTAAAACTCAACCTTAAAATCTACTTAAAATTCAACCTTATATCTACCTAAAACTCAACCTTAAAATCTACTTAAAATTCAACCTTATATCTACCTAAAACTCAACCTTAAAATCTACTTAAAATTCAACCTTTAAATATACCTAATAATAATAATAATAATAATAATAATAATAATAATAATAACAACAACAACAACAATAATAATAATAATAATAATCTGCAATATTGCATCAGGTGATCAATACTGAAAATGGATCATTGTGTAAAAGTGTTGCAAGGTTTGTGACACTGTAGGTGCGTGTGTTGAGACGGCGGCAAGTTTGAACCAGATCACACACACACACACACACACACACACACACACAACTCTCCATCGTCTGTGTGTGTGTTTTAGTAGAGGGAAAAAGACCTTATAAGAGAGAGTTAAGTCACTTGAGGGAGTGATTACTTTTATTGAATAAGTATCTCTCTTTGGTCTCTCTCACACACTCTCTCTTACACACACGCACTCTATCTCTCACTCTCTTTTTTTTCTCTCTCTATCTCGTCAGCACACGCGCAAGGTCTTTCTGATGGGTGTGTGAGAGTCTGTTTCTTTGGTCTCTCACATTCTCCATCTCTCTAGCTTTCTCACAATTTATCTCTCTGTCTCTCTTACACACACACACACACACACACACACACACACACACACACACACACATGTATCTATGGAGTGAAATTATACACCAGACCATCAACTACACCTTATCATAAAGGTAACTTGAATCAGGGGACTGTGTTAAAACAATCTACACCTTGTTTATCCTTGAACGTGTGGGTGTAGTCAAGATACAAAGATGGTGTAGTCTTTATCAATTCACTGTTGGTTACCTTCTCCTCCTGCTCCTCTTCCTTCTCCACCTTCTCCTCTTCCTTCTCCACCTTCTCCTCTTCCTTCTCCACCTTCTCCTCTTCCTTCTCCACCTTCTCCTCCTGCTCCTCTTCCTTCTCCACCTTCTCCACCTTCTCCTCTTCCTTCTCCATCTTTTCTTCCTGCTCAGTTGTCATAGGAAAGTACACGAGGAGAATGAATTGGTCACCTATGTTTTTTTTGTTTATACTCTTGTGTTGTCACAGTTGTGTTACTGCCACCATCACTAACACCACCCACCACCCACCACCACCATCCATCATCACCACCACCACCACCACTACCATCATCCATCATCACTATCCAACATCACCACCACCACCACCACTACCAACACCACCACCACCATCCATCACCACCACCACCACCACTACCATCACCACCACCAACCATCACATTCCTCCTCCTCTTGCTCGCCTGATGGAAAGTTACCAGTCACAGAAGTTTAGCTCGATGCTTCGCCGCCTGCCTCAGCAAGAGACAGGAGCTTCAACCTGCAAACGATCATGTAGAAAATGAAGACTGTAGACTCGCTTGAAATGTGGTGGAGATGGTGGTGGTAGTAGTAGTAGTAGTAGTAGTAGTGGTAGTAGTGATGGTGGTAGTGGTGGTATAGTAGTAGGGATAGTAGTAGTAGTAGTAGTAGTGGTAGTAGTGATGGTAGTAGTAGCTATAGCGCAGGAGGGGGGCGCCTCGAACAGACTAACAACGTTACCGATAAGGGCAAAAGGTTTCAGTCTCAATAAACAAGAATTTACAGATGCCATTGCTCTAAGGTACGGTAGGCCAGTAGAAGGTTTGCCCTCCCAATGCGTGTGTGGCTCTTCCTATGACGTCGATCACGCCATGGTGTGCAAGAAAGTGGGGCTTCATATGCATGACGCATGACAAAGTAAGGGGTCTCACAGTAAATATGTTGAAGGAAATCTGCAATGATGTCAGGGTAGAACAGACCGGCCTTCCATTGGACGGAGAGAATTTCCATCACAGACTTCAAACACATCCAACGAAACCCGTGTGGACGTCAGTGGCCAAGGATTCTGGACGCGGGGATAGCAAGTCTTGTTTGACATAAGGATTTTCGATCCCATGGCCGCATGTCGCTAATGTCACTTATACTCCCTTTACCCAGGGCACTACTGGAGAGAGAGAGAGAGAGAGAGAGAGAGAGAGAGAGAGAGAGAGAGAGAGAGAGAGAGAGAGAAATGGCTCACGTAAACAATGGCTGCATTGGGTTAGAGGTAAAAGAACTAACAGGCGAACAAAACCTGTATATTAGACTCTATATCTGGTGGGGTGAAGGTAAAGAAAGAGCTATAAGCCTCTCTCTGCTCAATAGGCACAACTGCTTGATGAGAGTATAATAATATAGAGCTTTGTCGCGGTCAGGATTATTACTATAGCTGGAACATTACATATAGGTGGTCACAGTAGCCATGTGTGTGTGTGTACTTGGGACGAGGTAATCAGTACAAGCTATATTATTTTTACTTTATTTATTTATTTTTTAATTTTAAGTCAAGTCGAGTAATTAGGTGTGTTTGTAATGTGAGGAAAAATAACCGTAAAGGCTTTTCCGATTTACGCGAGAGGCTGCATGATAGCGTCTGTCTGGCGTGTGGCGGTGGTGGTGATTGTAGTGTAGGATTAATAACACTCAGGTCTTACGGTAGTTTATTTTAGGGTATAATCTTCTTCTAACTGGACCAACGAATTAAGGTCAAGACTGTCGGATGATTTCTCGTTAGTTTTATTGAGAGATGGAGAGAAAGGGGGGAGGGAGGAGAGAGAGGGGGAGAAAAAGTGAGAGAGAAGGAGTCACGAGTGAGGAACTTAATACAGCATCAACTTCCGAAGAGGCTATAAATAGAGGAGCGATAAAACCAAAGCTGGCAGCGGGGTATTGGTAGCAGGAGGCCATGATATAACCACCAGCCTCTCACAGGTCGCAAATGGCGTGACGTCAATGATTAGTCTGCCCGCTGATTGGATATTTTTGGGTGTGACGTCACTTTTAGCCAATGGCAGATCGCACAGGGTAATGGCGTCACTATGACGTTCATTCACCAATAAACGACTACGAAGTATGTTTACGAATGATCGAATATTGTCCGTTTCTCATTTTTACCACCACTTAATTTTTTTGGTATCGTATCCTCTTATGTCATCATTAATCAATCATTATTTTCAAGAGATGATTTAAACAGATGGCGATTATCGACGTTTCTGAGTCTATTCAAATTCGGTAGATCTATTCTGAACATAAGTCTTCAGGTTTGCATATCCAGATCTTCATTTGACAATAAAACATTATAAAACACAACAACAAGAGGTCTAGTGGCTTTACAATATAATATTCCGAATTCTGTATCGATCCTCTACCTCTTGATCTACCGAGAGCTTGTCTAGTCTTATCACCTCCCCTAACTTTCCTTTACATCTTTTCCATACACTATTCTTCGTTTCAATATTCAAATACTTTACTGCAAATTATCTTATTCTTACTTCTTTCTCATCTACATTTTCGTGTTTATGTACAGCTGTTTCCGTGTTTAGAAGACTGAAATATACTACAATGAATTACTTTCCCCAGCTGTTGTATTTCGTATATGATTTAGAGATTAGTTGCCAATAACTCAACACAGCTCAACATCATCACGAAGATAGGAGTGAGGTGGAAAGGAGGCAGGTGGGAGGTTGAGGGGGAATTATTGATTATATTTGTCGTGCATCCTAGTCAGCTGACATTGTTGGAACATGCCGGGCGCCCTCCCGTGTTCCAACGTGTTTTTCCATGCGTTCTAGCGTGAAAATATACCTGGTATGTAATTTTCCTCGTTTATTTTATAATAACTATAAACTTTTAGATTCACCTTGTTATAATAAACACCAAATTACAATAACAAATAGATATTTTCACCGTAAAATACAGTAATGCTTTCCCTTTCACAAGTTTTGTTATTTAAGAGAAGCGACCGTGGGATTTTTCTAAGAATTCAGAGCAAAGTTATTTTTACGAGAAATATTTATATATCCAAGGCCCAGACTCTGAAAGGTTCGTATGATCAATATTCCTCGTACCACAAGCTATAAGAATGCACCTGGTGAGGTAAACTAAATAACAAAATATAACTAAAACTCTACCTTAACTAGAGACATTCACAGTGTTAAATAAACGTATCTAGTTAAAGTAGAATCTTTAGTATATTATTTTGAGGTTTATTTTTGTACATTAGAGAGAGTCATTGTGAACGTGACTCAGCATTAAACACAAAACAAAGATGATGATGATGATGATACGAAAATAATTGTATCTATCAACATTATTACTCTTCTCACAACTGCAGGAAAATAAATATATTGCTTTGTCCTATCTTTGCCTTCACTGTCTCTTTGTCTTCACTGTCTCTTTGTCTTCACTGTCTCTTTGTCTTCACTGTCTCTTTGTCTTCACTGTCTCTTTGCCTTCACTGTCTCTTTGTCTTCACTGTCTCTTTGTCTTCACTGTCTCTTTGTCTTCACTGTCTCTTTGTCTTCACTGTCTCTTTGTCTTCACTGTCTCTTTGTCTTCACTGTCTCTTTGTCTTCACTGTCTCTTCCAAATCCCGCAAAATTGACAAGGGTTGCTTATGGTACCTGCTGGCGAACACACAAACAACATTCACACACACACAAACAACATCACACACACACAAACAACATCTCACACACAGGCACAAACAACATCACACACACACAAACAACATCACACACACACACAAACAACATCTCACACACACACAAACAACATCTCACACACACACAAACAACACCACACACACAAACATCTCACACACACAAAACAACATCACACACACACACAAACATCACACACACAAACAACATCACACACAACAACATTACACACACACACAAACATCTCACACACACACAAACAACATCTCCACACACACACAAACATCACACACAAAACAACATCACACACACAAACAACATCACACACACACAAACAACATCTCACACACACACAAACATCACACACACACAAACAACATCACACAAACAACATCACACACACACAAACAACATCACACACACAAACAACATCACACACACACACACAAACATCACACACACACACAAACATCACACACACAAACAACATCACACACACACACAAAACATCACACACACACACAAACATCACACACAAACAACATCACACACACACTAAACAACATCACACACAAACAACATCACACAAACAACATCACACACACACAAACAACATCACACACACAACAACATCACACACACACACAAACATCACACACACACACAAACATCACACACACAAACATCACACACACACACACAAACAACATCACACACAAACAACATCACACACACAAACAACATCACACACACAAACAACATCACACACGCAAAACAACATCACACACGCACCAACAACATCACACACGCAAACAACATCACACACACAAACAACATCACACACAAACAACATCACACACACAAACAACATCACACACACGCAAACAACATCACACACACACAACATCACACACACAAACAACATCACACACACACACAAACAACATCACACACACAAACAACATCACACACACAAACAACATCACACACACACAAACAACATCACACACACGCAAACAACATCACACACACACAAACAACATCACACACACACACACACACACACACAAACACAAACAACATCCTTGACCACCAGGTCCAAGACGGCACCCTGGCGCTCCTCTGGAGCAGCCAGGTCGCTTGTTGATGGCCCTACCAACTCCTCCTGAACCTCCTCCCACCGAAATATCAACAGTTCTCGCCAGAAGTTACAATTTCATTTAGAGAAGAATGGAACCAGTGTTAAACAGAGGTGAACAGTGGTGAACAGTGCTTAAGTCAGTGAGAACAACTCAGCAGTGACAGTCGTACCCAAGGATACTTTCACAGTGAGGTCCCGGAGTACCAGTGATAACGGCCCGAGACCCAACAACAACCAGGGATGTGTTAATCCGTCTACGATAGGAAGGACTGGGACCACACCTCACTCATATAACACCATCTGTGAGGGATTTACTACACCACGTGAGGCCTCATAACACCATCTGTGAGAGGAACTACTACACCACGTGAGGTCCTCCTAACACCATCTGGGAGGAATTACTACACCACGTGAGGCCCTCCTCTGTGAGGGAACTACTACACCACGAGGTCCCTCTAACACCATCTGTGAGGAATTACTACACACCACGTGAGGCCTCATAACACCACCATCTGTGAAATTACTACACCACGTGACGCCCTCATAACACCATCTGTGAGGAATTACTACACCACGTGGGGCCCTCATAACACCATCTCATGAGGGAACTACTACACACACGTGAGTCCCTCTAACACCATCTGGAGAGTTATTACACCACGTGTTTGCTGTTCAACACCTTTAATCTGTATGTTCACTGTATGTTCCTTCACCTTTCTCTAATGAAGGCTTTTGTTAAACCACCAATGTATGTAATAAGTCATTTGTGTCCAATGTATATTTTTCAGTCTTCGGGCTGCAGAACTTTTTAATAAACCGTCAATTATTATTATTATTATTATCATTATCACACACACAAACAACATCACACACACAAACAACATCACACACCAAACAACATCACACACACAAACATCACACACACACACACGCAAACATCACACACACACAAACAACATCACACACACACACAAACAACATCACACACACACAAAACAACATCACACACACACACAAAAACAACATCACACACACACAAACAACATCACACACACACAAACAACACACACACACACACAACAACATCACACACGCAAACAACATCACACACACACAAACAACATCACACACACACACACAAACAACATCCACACACACAAACAACATCACACACACACAAACATCACACACACACACAAAAACAACATCACACACACACACACAAGCAACATCACACACACACACAAACAACATCACACACACTCAAACAACATCACACACACACACAAAACAACATCACACACACACAAACAACATCACACACACACACAAACAACATCACACACACACAAGCAACATCACACACACAAACAACATCACACACACACACACAAACATCACACACACACACAAACAACATCACACACACACACATCACACACACACATCACACACACAAACAACATCACACACACACACAAACATCACACACACACACAAACATCACACACACACAAAACAACATCACACACACAAACAACATCACACACACACACAAACAACATCACACACACACACACAAACAACATCACACACACACAAACATCACACACACACACACAAACAACATCACACACACACAAACAACATCACACACAAACAACATCACACACACACACAAACATCACACACACACAAACATCACACACACACACAAACAACATCACACACACACACAAAACATCACACACACACACACACACACACACAACATCACACACACACACACACACACTACACACTACATCCTTGACCACCGAAGAGTTCAAGACGTACCTGGCGCTCCTCTCCAGAGCAGCCAGGTCAGCTTATTATGTTGGCCCTCCAACCCCTTCCTGAACCCTCCTCCCCACCGGAATATCAACATGTTCTGCCAGAAGTTACTATTTCATTTAGGAAAAGACAGGACAGTGTTAAACAGGGTGAACAGTGGTGAACAGTGCTTAATCCAGTGAGAACAACTCAGCAGTAACAGTGGTACCCAGGTTGACCTTCACAGTGAGGTCCCAGGTACCCAGTGATAACGGCCCGTGATAACCAGTGATGTGTTAATCCGTCTACGATAGGAAGCCTGGGCCACACCTCACTCATATAACACCATCTGTGAGAAATTACTACACCACGTGAGGGCCCTCATAACACCATATGTGAAGGAGTTACTACACCACGTGAGGCCCTCATAACACCACCTGTGAGGAATTACTACCACGTGAGGCCCTCATAACACCATCTGTGAGGGATACTACACCACGTGAGGCCCTCATAACACCATCTGTGAGGAATTACCACACCGCGTGAGGCCTCATAACACCATCTGTGAGGAATTACTACACCACGTGAGGTCCCTCATAACACCATCTGTGAGGAATTACTACACCACGTGACGCCCTCATAACACCATCTGTGGGAATTACTACAGCACGTGAGGCCCTCCTTAACACCATCGTGAGAACTACTACACCACGTGAGGTCCTCCTAACACCATCTGGGAGGAGTTACTACACTACGTTTTTGCTGTTCCACCTACATTAATCTGTATGTTCTGTATGTTCCTTCACCTTTCTCTAATGAAGCTTTTGTTAAACCACCAATGTATAATAAGTCATTTATGTCCAATGTATATTTTCAGCCTTCGGGCTGCAGAACTTTCAATAAACAAATTAATTATTATTATTATTATTTATTACAAACATCACACACACACACACACACACACACACACACAAACAACACACACACACACACACACACACACACAAACAATATCACACACACACACAAAACATCACACACACACACACACACACACACACACACACACACACACACACACACACACACACACACACAAACAACATCACACACACACACACTCACAAACAACATCACACACACACATCACACACACACACACAAACAACATCACACACACACACACACACAAACAACATCACACACACACACACACACACACACAAACAACATCACACACACACACACAAACATCACACACACACACACACACACACACACAAACAACATCACACACACACACACACAAACATCACACACACACACACACACACACACACACACACACACACACACACACACAAACAACATCACACACACACACACACACACACACACACACACACACACACACACACACAAACAACATCACACACACACACACACACACACACACACACACACACACACACACACACACACACACACACACACACACACACACAAACATCACACACACACACACACACACACACAAACAACATCACACACACACACACACACAAACATCACACACACAAACATCACACACACACACACACACACACACACACACACACACACACACACACACACTACGTTAATCTACAGTATATAACAGCGTTAGTCGTTCCAAAATTACCACAGAGGCAGACGAGAAAAGTGTCGCTGTCAGAACTATTTTCAGAGACGTTACCTTACCGAAGGGTGGGGATATTTGAGCATGGTTTGGTTTGGTTTGGTTGAGTTAAGATAAGGTCAGGTTGGGTTTTAGGTCAGGTTAGGTTTAAGGTCAGGTTAGGATAAGGTCAGGTTGGGTTTAGGTCAGGTTAGGTTTGGTCAGGTTAGGATAAGGTCAGGTTGGGTTTAAGTCAGGTTTGGTTTAAGGTCAGGGTTTTGGATAAGGTCAGGTTAGGTTAAGGTCAGGTCAGGTTAGGTTAGGTTAGGTTGGTCATGGACCCCCTGGATGCCTTATGTCGAGACGCAATATCTGCTATAGACACTAATTTTCTCCACATTTTACAGCTATCAATTCATTATGTAAACATTGATTCTCGATGACGTAAGATTTGACGCCACCCATCCTGTCAGTGATGCAGTTCTGGTCGTCAGTGGTGGCCTACGACAACACATAGCAGTAGCAAACCACATCAGCCAATACTACCTAACTAATCTGACCTTAAACCTAACCTTAAATAACCTAACCAAAATATCTTGTTCTTCGATAAATAATAACACTGGTCAACAAGATAGATAAACCTAACCTAACCTAACCTAACCTTAATAACCTAACCTAACCAAAATAACGTTTTCCGATAAATAATAATACTGGTCAAAAAGATAGATAATTACAATGAAACCTCCATATAACGGACTTCTCCTTCCATATAATCCGTTAGATGGAGGATTTCCATCTAACAGATTCACGATATAACGGACATTCTCTCCAATATAATCCGTTAAATATAGATCTCACTATATTTTCAACGATAAATTAACGCTACTGTAAACATTTCATACAGTACATTATTTACATTTTCGATAAATTGATATAAAACTAAAAAATATATATATATAAACATTCATAATTCCACATCTATTTAATCACACCTATAAAAAATATATATAAACTAGCTTACATCACACATTCTAATTTAAACGACCAATCAGAATAAGTTAAGACGAATCAAAACGACAAAGAACATTGATTCCGTACGTTTCTAGAGACTATCGTTTATATCCTACCATTTACCGTCTACTGTACGTTCCTGAGATATCGTTTATATCCTTACCACTTACCGTCTACTGTGCATTACCTGAGCTATCGTTTATATCCTTACCACTTACCGTCTACTGTACGTTCCTGAGAGCTATCGTTTATATCCTTACCACTTACCGTCTACTGTACGTTCCTGAGAGCTATCGTTTATATCCTTACCACTTACCGTCTACTGTACGTTCCTGAGAGCTATCGTTTATATCCCCACTTACCGTCTACTGTACGTTCTAGAGCTATCGTTTATATCCTTACCACACCGTTTACTGTACTGTTCTGAAACTATCGTTTATATCCTACCACTTACCGTCTACTGTACGTTCCCAGAACTATCGTTTATATCCCCACTTACCGTCTCCTGCCGCCATCGGTCGCCACGTCACGTAAAGACCCTATATAAAATATAACGTAAATTCTGTAAGGTCAAACTCTTCTTCCCAAGTCGGCGGTTAGCAAGGTCAGAGGTCATTTTTATAATACGTTGGGAGAGGGTGGTGGGGTGGTTAGGTTAGATTAGAGAGCTGAAGCGAAGATGGATAGAGAGAGATGAATAGTTTGATAGACAGATACATATTGACACATACATACATACTAAACATATGTACACATTGTAAAGTATATCTAGACATAATTATCAACAAACACAGAAATATATACCATAAGACAGCCAAGGTCAAGACAATAACACACACAGAGTATACACACAAGGTATACACACACAGAGTATACACACACAAGTATACACACACAGTATATACACACACAGAGTATACACACACAGGTATACACACACAAGAATATACACACACAGAATATACACACGTATAATATCGACACAGAAGTAGTATACTAAAGGCAACACCCAGACAACTTCTTAAACCGATCAATCAGTGGCCAATAAAACTGTCAGATAAATTCCTCAGGAGCCGACGACGAAGGAGCTATTATACTTGTCCTCCTTCAGGTGGCTAAATAAGCCATTAGAGAGAGGAGTGCTGTTATAGGACTCTCTCTCTCTCTCTCTCTCTGGGTGACGCCCCTAGTGGAAGGATCTGAAGAACCCCGTCACGTCGTCAGCCCTGTCATCAAGAGGGTGGTGTCCCTGGACCAGTTTGAACTAGATCGTCTGTCTACTGAAGGAGGAGGACCTAGTAGTGTCCCTGGACCAGTTTGAACTAGATCGTCTGTCTACTGAAGGAGGAGGACCTAGTAGTGTCCCTGGACCAGTTTGAACTAGATCGTCTCTATTACTGAAGAAGAAGAAGAAGAATGTATCATATTTTATGTAACAAATTACTCTTTTATTGTCTTTTTAATTCTTTATATTTATTTATTTATTTCTTACTCTTTCTCTTTCTTTTACCTATTCCTGCTATTCTTTCTCGTTACACTCGTGAGAGTGGAAGGTGAGGAATGATTGTTTATGGTTGCAGTTAGTCTGAGGGGTAGGAATGGACTTTGGGCCTACAGCCCTCCAAGGGGAGACTGAGGGGCTGGTCAGGGAACTAAGATACAACACTTCAGGAGAAAATATGAAATACTTATTATTTGGGGCTGACTGTATTGCTGCATAACACCAAATACATGCATCATAATGTTTTAGTCAACAACAAGGGAACTGAGAACTAATCATAATGGTTCTTCATTTTATTAACGACGTTACTCAATTTGAACAGTTACACTGAGAAACATTAACCTATCTTCCGAGCCACCAGGGTCATATGAATCACAATACACTTCGGGAAACGGATCAACCTAACAGGTACTCACCTTATAGCCGCCATATGAGAGTGACACCAGGACACAACCACTTAACCTGACCACACAGACTCCTTTTCAACTGCGTCAGCCCAAGGGACGCCACAACTTTCATTACGTCACGCCTTGGGCTTTCTAATTGGTCGAAGACAGGCCTAAGGCCTTCATACTATTGGCTTGAAATTGCGGGAACTCTTGGGTGGCGGGAAACTCATGACATTTTAGAAGAAGAAGAAGAAGAAAAGAAAGAAAGAAAAGGAAAAGAAGAAAAGAAAGAAGAAAGAAGAAGAAAGAAGGAGGAGGAGGGAGGAGGAGGACCTCACCTCATGTATACCGTAACCCCTAAAGAATTCTTGCGACATGGTTCTTATACAATTGGTCAAGGATGGATCTGCCTTCAACCCACCACGCTTTGTGATTCTCAACCACGTGTTTTAGGTAAAGTCTCCTGTTAGTCTTGAAGGACCTCTCTCTCTCTCTCTCTCTCTCTCTCTCTCTCTCTCTGTCTAGGATTGCCCAAAAGGATGTCTGGATAAGTTACTCATAGGATTTCTCTCTCTCTCAGATATTCTCAGATCTCTGTCTCCAGTACTCTGGATTTTCTTCTAGGATAAATGCTCATAGGATCTCTCTCTGAATAAATTGCTCATAGGATCTTTCTCTCTCCTAGGATAAATTGCTCATAGGTCTTTTCTCTCTAGAATAAATTGCTCATAGGATCTTTCTCTCTCTTGGATAAATGCTCATAGGATCTTTCTCTCTCTAGGATAAATTGCTCATGGATCTTTCTCTCTCTTGGATAAGTTCTCATAGGATCTCTCTCTCTAGGATAAATTGCTCATAGGATCTTTCTCTCTCTCTCGGATAAATTGCTCATAGGATCTTTCTCTAGGATAAATTGCTCATAGGATCTTTCTCTCTAGGATAAATTGCTCCATGGGATCTTTCTCTCTCTAGGATAAATTGCTCATAGGATCTTTCTCTCTCTTGGATAAATTGCTCTGTAGGATCTCTCTCTCTCTGAGATAAGTGCTCGTAGATCTATCTCTAGGATAAATTGCTCATAGGATCTTTCTCTCTCTTGGATAAATTGCTCATAGGATCTCTCTCTCTCTAGGATAAATGCTCATAGGATCTCTCTCTATCTCTAGGATAAGTGCTCATTGGATCTATCTCTCTCTCAGATAGTGCTCATAGGATCTCTCTGAGTCTAGGATAAGGTCTGTCAAGTTTACCTCCTTGTTCACTCACACGTGTCCATCTATTCACAGCACACACACACACACACACACACACACACACACACACACACACACACACACACACACCATGTAGACCCTCCACAACAACAAGCACAAATAAGAGTGTAGGAATGTTGCCTGAGTTAGATGGTAGAGTCAGGTTCTGTTGAGTGCTCGTTCTGGCGATATTGAGTGCTCTGTTCTGGCGTTGTTTTTGAAGATATAGGTCTGGTTTTTCCCCCGCCAAGTATGAATTAACTTTTTTCCTCACTGCCACATAATGTCACTTCCCTCCCTCATCCCCAGCCTTTCTCACCCAGCCCCGACCTTTCTCACCCTCCCCAACCTTTTCACCAGCCCTGACCTTTCTCACCTTCCAACCTTTCTCACCCAGCCCCCAGCCTCAAGGGTCGGCAACACTTTCGTTACATTGCCTTCCTATGTCACATATTTTACCTGTTCCACTACAAGGTGTTTGACGACCTCTACTGGAGTGTGTGTGTATAATAATAATAATAATAATAATAATAATAATAATAATAATAATAATAAACGGTTTATTAATAGAGTTGCAGCCGGTGGCTGAAAATATACAGACTTACATTTGATTTATACTTTTAATGATATAATATGCATTGAATACATTTACAAGGCTGTACAGTACATAAATCAGGGTTGTTTATTATTTTAACAATAGATGGGATGGTGCTGTTCTTATATCTATCGGTGCGGGCTCTTATGGGCTGGATTTTTGTTGTAGTGGCGGACTGCGCTGGGTGGGTGGGGGCTGCAGGTGGCGATGACGAGGGTGGTGCAATAGTTGGCTGCCAAACCTTTCCAGTGCTTGGTGGTGGAGGTCACTGAGGGATGGCATTTCCAGGGTGGAAGAGCGTTGGTGTAGCCGGAGTAGTCTGCGCCGAGCATTACTGCAGGCCCTTTCTGCTTACCTTCTCTAGCTGACGTTGTTGGGTGGAGTTGAAGACGACCAGGCTGGTCACTATCTCATGGGTTCTTCTTCCTCTCTCTTTCTTCTCTCACTTCTTCCTTTCTTACCTCTCCCTCTCTCCTCATTCTCCTCCTCTTCTTTCCTCACTTCTCTCTTCCTCTTTCATCATTCCCTCCTTCCCTTCACCATCACCATCCCCTCCCCCTCCACCCTCCCTCACCACCCCCTCACCTCACCCTACCCCTCCTCACCCTCACAGGAGTAAGAGTGACATGTCATAAACACCTTATCCTCGACACACATCAGACTTATTCCTCCAGATTTTGTGAAGCTTCTCCGTCCTTCTCCCTCTGTATGTATGTATGTATGTATGTATGTATGTATGTATGAATGTATGTATGTATGTATGTATGTATGTATGTATGAATGTATGTATGTATGTATGTATGTATGAATGTATGTATGTATGTATGTATGTATGTGTATGATAAAGCCTAAATGTTTCTCTTGGGCACAGTATACTAATACATATGTATAGACCTTCCTCAGCCCAGTCAGTCAAATAGACATAACAACAGTCCATATTAGCATACCCCACCGAGCTTGGGACCCTGGAGTAGGCATAACCCCACACTAATCCACGGGTAACACCTGCTGGTTGTCGGTCTCTCTCTCTCTCTCTCTCTCTCTCTCTCTCTCTCTCTCTCTTTTTCTCCTCTGCAACCTCTAGCCTTCATCTCTGTCTCTCTGTCATCTCTCTCTCTACCTCTGACTCTCTCTCTCTCTCTCTCTCTCTCTCTCTCTA
>NW_024739944.1:0-14602 GCF_018991925.1 Homarus americanus | reverse complement strand
GGTGGTGGTGGTGGTGGTGTGCGCCCGTCCATCAGGTTGATTAACCACCAAACCCATAAAGGGTGCGGCCCTGCCGTTTCAGGGCATACACCACATCCATGGCGGTGACGGTCTTCCTTTTTGCGTGCTCGGTGTAGGTGACGGCGTCACGGATGACGTTCTCCAGAAACACCTTGAGGACGCCGCGGGTCTCCTCGTAGATGAGGCCGGATATACGTTTAACACCTCCACGCCGAGCTAGACGACGAATGGCGGGCTTGGTGATACCTTGGATGTTGTCACGAAGCACCTTACGATGACGCTTGGCGCCACCCTTTCCAAGTCCCTTGCCTCCTTTGCCTCGTCCAGTCATGTTGTTGTGGATGCTACTACAGGTGGTCCTGGTGTGGCTTCGCCCACGGTTTGGTGGGAGTAGGTGGCGTGCTGTGGACGCAGCGGTAGTATCGTTCATCCAAGGCCGTCCCTCCCTCTTGGAGGTGGGGCGTAGCTTGCGGATGACGCATGCGGCACTCGTGGCCAATGAGGTGGCCACTGAGGTGGAGAATGTCTGTATATAAGCCCGCCCGCCTGCCGGGCCGCCCGTATTGACTATTTCGTCGTCGAGATGGCCCGTACTAAACAGACTGCCCGCAAGTCCACTGGAGGCAAGGCTCCACGGAAGCAGCTTGCCACCAAGGCAGCTCGCAAGTCCGCCCCAGCCACCGGAGGTGTCAAGAAGCCCCATCGTTACAGGCCCGGAACCGTCGCCCTTCGTGAGATCCGTCGTTACCAGAAGAGCACAGAGCTACTCATCAGGAAGCTGCCCTTCCAGCGCCTGGTGCGTGAGATCGCCCAGGATTTCAAGACTGACCTGCGCTTCCAGTCGTCTGCCGTCATGGCTTTGCAGGAAGCCTCTGAGGCTTACCTGGTGGGTCTTTTCGAGGACACCAACCTGTGTGCCATTCACGCCAAGCGCGTTACCATCATGCCCAAGGACATCCAGCTGGCCCGGCGCATCCGCGGAGAGCGTGCTTAAGTCCTCTTCCTTGGGGAAAAACAAAAAGCACAACAAAACCTACCAGACATCTATAACTCGGCCCTTCTCAGGGCCAAAGAACTGTTCTGAAGATAATTTTCATGACAATCGAAATGGTTGGTGGACTGAGAGCGTTAATTTCGGTTACCCAAATCGCCTAACGGTAAGTTGGTAACATTCGTGGAGGTACGATTGTATAGTAGGTCATCAATTCGGGAGGTGGGTGGGTGCAACAAACAAGAGCTAGTAACAAATAAAAATATAAAGAATAAGTAAGTAAAGAAATAAATAAAATAAAAGAACATACAATAAAATAAAATAAAAATTTTTTTTACATGAAATAGGCATGCTGCAAACAAGAAATGAAGCCCAAACACACTCCATGTATGTCACTTTGCAGTGGGTGTAAAAGTACTCCACGCAGAATTTATTTATTTATTTATTATGTTTCGATTTAGTCCTGTTTCTACGCCAATAGAGAATGCAGATTATTATAATTTTATTTTTTTTATTTCTCTCTCAATATATCACTGTCGGTAACTGTCTCTTTAACATGTAACTGTGGCTCCGATGGAGCCGATTAAGTTGTAGTAGTGGGATGGCGTGTTTGTTGTGCACAAGTAACCTCTTACTTGGAAGAGGTGTACTTGGTGACAGCCTTGGTGCCCTCAGAGACGGCATGCTTGGCCAGTTCACCGGGCAGCAAGAGTCGGACAGCTGTCTGGATTTCCCGACTTGTAATGGTGGAGCGTTTGTTGTAGTGCGCCAGGCGGGAAGCCTCGGCAGCGATGCGCTCGAAGATGTCGTTCACGAAAGAGTTCATGATGGACATAGCTTTGGAGGAGACTCCTGTGTCGGGGTGCACTTGCTTCAGTACCTTGTAGATGTAGATGCTGTAGCTTTCCTTCCTCCTGCGCTTCTTCTTCTTGTCACCCTTGGCAATGGCCTTCTGGGCCTTTCCAGCCTTCTTGGCAGCCTTTCCGGAAGTTTTGGGAGGCATGGCGGCACAGTTACTCGTGGCGCGGAGCGAGAGAATTTAAAACTGGCCCGACTAACTTTTCCTTATATACCGAGCGGGCCGCTCAGGATCAGACTGGCTGCAGCTACGGCTCTCTTACATTGGTTGGGTCCGCGAGACGGCCACCTGGCCTGATCCTGAGCTTGGTATAAAAGACCAAGGTGGCGGGCGGAAATTTAACTCCTATCACGAAAAGCAGCAGCAGCAACATGTCAGGACGCGGCAAGGGAGGCAAAGTGAAGGGCAAGTCAAAGTCCCGTTCTAGCAGGGCCGGACTCCAGTTCCCCGTGGGTAGGATCCACCGTCTCTTGCGTAAAGGCAACTATGCTGAGCGTGTTGGCAGGTGCTCCCCTGTGTACCTTTTGCAGCCGCTGAGAGTACCTGGCAGAAGTGCTCGCTGAGCTGGCTGGTAACGTCCGTTCGCGACAACAAGCATAGGAAGACCCATTATCCCGCTACCATCTTCAGCTTGCCATTCGCAATGACGAGGAGCTGAACAAGCTCCTATCTGGAGTCACCATTGCCCAAGGGGGTGTCCTTCCTAACATCCAAGCTGTGCTCCTCCCCAAGAAGACAGAGAAGAAATAAGAACCCAAGGTTCGTTCACACAAGACAACCTAACCAAACAGGCTCCTTTCGGAGCCACAGGATATCACTTAAAGAGAGAAATATACGACATCAACGTTTTGCAGGATAACACCCTATTTTACGTGTAATTAGCATAGTATTGTGGAAATTGAGTGAAATTGATTTTGAATGGTGTAGATGTGAAGGGGTACTGCGGGGGCCTGGGGTGGGGGACTTAAACGGGACTTAGAAGGGCGCAAGAAGCAGCAGCAGCCAGGGAGGCGACCTTATTTTCAGTCAGGTTCATACACAAAGAAATACATCAGATTCATTGACAGTACAGTACACATTTACCAGTGTGGGCTAGCCAATTTGGGATAAAGAGCAAGAATGTAATGTCCTCAATGAAGTAATGACATAGTTCAAGATACAATAAGTCAGGTGGCCTGAAGTCTTTGACAGTGTCCCATTCAATAATATAGTAGTGCTTTAAAGGTGTATCACCAAGTTTACATGCTGAGTGTTCCGGTATGGGTACAGCGTTACTAACTAGCCAGATGTGTCTGTATCCTAACCTAATTCTGGCCACGACTACATCACACAGGCAAGTTGTTTGGACACTCTTCCTAGCCCCCTTGGTCCCTGTTCACCTACCTACTGTAGCAGTAAGTAGGTACCTGTTGTAAATCGAAAGGTTGCCAATTCGTATTCAGGGAAAGTTGTTGGAGCTTCTAAACTTGAACTGACACAATCCGAGGAGTGGTGACCCGATGATCACAGACACTATCTCTCCCACTACAAATCCCTTCCTAACCTCCTGCTCCTTCCTATGTCCTCCCAAAATTGAACCATGCTATCGCAAAGGTAATAATACAGGTAGAGACAACAACATATTTTCCTATTGTCTTATTATATATTAATAACAGAAACGCTGCCGCCATCCCGGAGGCTTTACATTGTCTCACTGTTCATTCCCTCCACAATTCTTCCTCTTACTTCTTCTTCTTCTTCTTCTTCTTCTTCTTCTTCTTCTTCTTCTTCTTCTTCTTCTTCTTCCATCAATACTTTATTAACGGTGTATGTAAGTTTCACCATGTTTTGCACTACAGCGGTAGAGCAAAGTATATTTTGTTAGCAATAAACCAAAAGCATATTTTATGGCCTAATCATCACTACATAGAACACCACCCATAAAGCATGATACTAGTAGACCACAAAAACTGCTATAAACCCCCAAAACATATTTTATTGCCTAATCATCACTACATAGAACACCACTCATAAAGCATGATACTATTAGACCACAAACTGCTATAAACCCCAATAATATACTATACTAGTGACTCTAATTGTGTTACCCAATATTATACGAAATAATACTATAAAACATAATAATAAACACACTAATAGTGTATATTAGTTGAATGCACAATCTGATGAGAAGTCAAAAAAAAAAAAAAAAAAAATAGCAACAACCTAGAAAGAGTGTAGAGTATTTTTGTGCAAACTATTATACTAGTAGATGGTCTAAGATAACTGTATATGAAGGAAAAGGTGTGCTCTCCACTCAAACTTTCTTTTTATGAAATCTCCTACTCCCCAGCTGAGCGGTACGCCCAATGGGAAACAAAACGTGGCACATAACACGCCGCCCGCCAGCTCTGGCTCGGTGAATAGGAATCAGTAATCGGGCGGAGTATAAACAACACCGCCGCCAATGTGCTCCTCCCATCTCTGAGGAAATCTGGCGGGCAACTTAGTATTATATTAGCATGTAATAATAATAACAATAATAATAATAATAATAATACTACTACTAATAATAATAATAATAATATTAATAATAATAATATTAATAATAATAACATGCAATTTCATTTTATAACACATTCTAACAAAATAGTGTATAGCCTACTATACTTAACTATAATAGGTTAGGTTGCGTAGGAGGATCTAAAAAGTACAGTAGTATACACACACACACACACACACACACACACACACACACACACACATACATATAGACAACAAACTAAATTAGAAACCACACGTCAGTGAAGTTATCAAATCCTCCAGTTTCCGTCTCCACCTCCTACGCCGACTCAAGTCCCTCGGTGGTCCTGCACACGAGCTCCTCAGTGTTTACACAACATTCATACTTCCCAAGCTCACCTATGCCGCCTCCACCTGGTCTTCCTCCCTAAATGCCACACAACGTAAACACCTCGAAAAAGTGCAAAAGAGGCCATGCAAGATTATTCTCTACCCTTCCTACTCCACATATCAAGAAGCGCTCAACACACTGACCCTTTAGACTCTCACTGACCATCACCACGACCTCATCTGCAAATTTGGTAAGAAGCTTCTACACCATCCCCGACACCGGCTCCTACTACCACCTGAGATCCCTAGTCCGAGAATTGCTCTTCGACACCACAACCGCATCCATCCAGCCCAGCCCATACGTGCACGAACTGATCGCTATAAGAACAGCCCAGTCCCAACCATTGTAAAAATTATCGATAACTTGTAATAAATCAGTGTACTCACTCCCAGTAAACACTACTCCTTGCACTGTCACTATGTTGAAATGAACTGTAGTTTGAGCTTTTCCCCAGCTAGTTATTCTATGTCTTATTTGTGTCACTCATGTTACTTGTATATTATTTGTAATTCGTAACTCATTCCCCAAATATGTAACTGTATATTTTCAGTCTTCTGGCTGCCAAGCTCTTTCAATAAACCGTTAATTATTATTATTATTATTATTATTTATATGTTGGCCCATACCAACTCACTCCCCTGAACCCCCCTCCCCAGCGGACTATCAACAAGTTCTTGCCATAAGGTACTATCTCATTTGGCCAAGGAATGGAACCAGTGATGAATAGTGGTGAACAGTGCTTAACTCAGTGAAAAACAACTCGGCAGTTGAGTCTTACCCAAGCTAGCTAACCACCTTCACACAGTGAGGTCCCAGGTACCCAGTTATACTTCCCCTGAGACTCCACGATAGAGAGGCCTGGGACCACACCTCACCCACTTGAATGAGTGAGTCATGTCGACCACGTGGTGTCCCCAAGATGCTACGACAACACGTAGTGAATGTTTTGTTACAGCATCATCATGTGAATTTCCTCATAACACCATCTGTGAGGTAACTGCTACATCATCAGGCCCCTCATAACGCCATCTGTGAGGGAGTTACTACACTACGTGTCTGGTGTTCAACATCTCACCTTACATGATCTACGCGTGCAAACATTAATCTGTATGTTCACTGTGTGCTCCTTCACCTTTCTCTAATGAGGGCTTTTGTTAAACCACCAATTTATGATGTACTAAGTCATTTGTGTCCAATGTATACTTTCGAAAAGCCCTTGGTTGGGGAAGGTAGGAGAGAGTAGTCGTCATTATTGTCCAAGCCACATTATTTATTTCTATATATAAGTAATGCAGGCTGGTTTTTAAATACCTCAATCCCCTAACGGTGCCGTTTGTATATTAAGAAATACCGAAGCCATACAGTACAACACCAGCGAATATGAAGTATCACTGTAACCGGCAACTGTTACTCACTCATACCTACATACATATAGAGAGTCTTTACAGAATGATAGCAGACACGAGGAAGACGAACAACAAGAGGAGAAGAGTTAGAAGAAAATCAACTTCAAGCCAAGAAGAAGAATACCAAGACATTTCCTCCAAACAAGAAAACAACACACACACAATCAAGCCGACCAAACACTGAGAAACCATGGCGGAACCCAACATGCACCGGACGCTTGACCTGACTCTATCCTGCCGCATCCAGGCGAGTTGCTGCTTAAAGTCCCTCACGCAAGCGCTGCTTAGCCACTGCACCTATTCTATCCTCCTAAAATTCACTTCAATCCCCCCTGCCACTAGCATGTTATGTATGTATGTATGTATGTATGTATGTATGTGTGTATGTATGTGGTGTAGTATGTATGTATGAATGAAATGGCGAATTGCACCCTTTGTATTAAACCCAATACTTTACCGAAGTAATGAGGCGGCGTTATGCCGTTAGGATAGATTATAAACAGCTGCTGCGACGTGAGGTTTCGCATTGCGGTGCTGAAGATATAACGGAAGAAGTGAATGTTGACCGACTGACCCGGACTGACCGGACGACTGACAATTATTAGGAAGTGGTTCCAACACGTTCACGCACAACCTATACTCATACCACAAGTCCAGAATTAGAGAGGATCATGTTATTGGATATATTTTCAACGATTTACTCAGTGTCTAACCAACTCTTTAGCGATTTAAATGTGGACCTAAAATTAGGTCCGTATATTTGTTTGTCGTGGTGGTGGTGGTGGTGGTGTGCGCCCGTCCATCAGGCTGATAACCATCAAACCATAGCGGTGCGGCCCTGCTGTTTTCAGTGCACCACATCCGGCGGTAAGTGCATTTAGTCTTCTTTTTGGTAAGCCGGTAGTGACGACGCCAGATGACGTTCTGCAGCCATCTTTTGAGGATTGCGGCCCCTCGCAGATGGTGCTTGATACATGTTTAACACCTCCAGACGCCGAGCTAGACGACGAATGGCGGGCTTATGATACCCCCGGATGTTGCCAATGAAGTTACCCGATGAGATGACGCTGTCACCCCTTTCCAAGCCCCGGCCTTTGGCCTCTTTGTCCAACAAGTGCTGCTGTAAGTTACATTACAGGTGGTCCTGGTGTGGCTTCGCCTAGAACTAGAAAAATGCTAGTGACAGGGGGGAAGGAGGTTCAGAGGAAGAATAAAGATAGGATGGAAGTGAATTTTAGAAGGAGAGAACAGGTGCAGTGGCTAAACACCGCTTGCGTGAGGGGGTAGGCAAAATGCCCGTGAGGGTGCAACAACAACAATCAGGACGAGGCAGAGGGAGGGCGGAAGCAGGTCCGGGCAAGCAAAGGGCCAACGCGGGTGTTCTGATTGTCGTCCTAGCAGGCAGTGTTGGTAAAACGTAGGAAGAACCGCCCCGCCACGGCGGCGGCGCAAGCCGAGAAACGCAGGTGGACGGACGCACAGGCAGCACACGATCAAATCAAACAGAGAAGGTGAAAATATAGAAATTTTGCTAGTCGTAGGGTTGTTTGGAGAGAGATGAAGGTAAAGTCTTTGAGCTATGTCAAAGAGGAACGGAGCGAGGTGGAGGAAGGGTTTTTGAATCTTTGAGCTTGAAATGTCAAAGTATTCATAGTAAGGAAGGATGAGCGTATCGTAGGAGAGTTTTTAGTAATAGCGGCAGACAGATTTGAGCTTTTTTGTCAAATTATGAACGGAGACGAGAATGAGATATAGGTTGAGTGGTTTCAGTCTAGAGTTAGGTCAATTTTATTAAGAATTGGGTGTCACAGACGTTGGGTATGTTTGATTAGGTTCTGAGAGTTGTGGGTCTTTTAGCTATGTCAGAGAGAAATGGAGAGAGTTGGAGGAAGAGTTTTGAATCTTTGAGTTTGAAATGTCAAAGTATTCGTAGTGAGGAAGGATGAGTGTATCGTAGGAGAGTTGTTTAGTAATGGCAGGAGGCAGATTTGAGCTATGTCAAATTGTGAACGGAGATGAGAGTGAGATATAGGTTGTTAGGTTTCAGTCTTGAGTTAGGTCGATTTTGGTAAGGTGGCTTTGTCTGGCGGGGGGGGGATGTTGTGTTTGGAGATTGGTTGAGGGAGGGGGGGAGTTTGTGTTTGGGGATTGATGGGGGTGGCGGTTGTATGTTAATTTAAGGTGAATTAAAATTGCTTAAGGGGGGTTGTTGTGTGAGTGTGTATGTGTTTGCATGTAAATGTAAGGGGAGAGAGGGAGGGTTAGGATAATGTTATAAGGTCAGGTATGGTTCGGTTGTCCGGAGGAGGGGGGAGGAGAGGAGAGGAAAAGGGAGGCGAAAGGGGGAAAGGGGGGCTTTGGAGGTTCTTGGGTTAATTTATGGTATGGTAGGATTTCTTAGGAATGATATGTTTTGTGTTGCTAATGAATAGTTGTATTGCGTCATATGTTTTTATTTTTTTTTTATTAGGAGGGTCAAAGGGGCTTGTTAGAAAGGTCGGGTATATTAAGTTTTTATCTTGGGAGGATTGTAGGTATTGATTTCTAAGAGGGGTTGTGAGTAAGGTTGGGTGGGTTAAGTTTTTCTTTTGGGAGGATTGTAGGATTGTGAGTAAGGTTGGGTGGGTTAAGTTTTTCTTTTGGGAGGATTGTAGGTTTTGTTAGTGGTTGGCAGAGTTGGGTTAATTATTGCATTCTCTCTTTCTTGCAGGTATTGTGAGTTCTGGCCCCATTCTTGAGGGAGAGGGTTTGTGTACAGGTACATTGCACCCCTCCCCGACCTTATTGGCTAAGAGAGGCGTTCAATGTCGTCTGCAATTTGGTACCGTTTTTATTAGGTACACCTCTCCGACCTTATTGGCTAAGGGAGGTGCCCATAAAACAGTGTTGGTAACATTCTTGAGGGAGAGGGCTTGCGTAGGCACTGTGGAACTCTCACCAACCTCATTGGCTAAGGGAAACGTACATGTCATTTGAGTTAGTATGGGATGGGTAAGTTAGGTATTTGTTTTGGGAGGAGTGATAGGGTGTGGTTAGTTAATGGTAGAATGGTTATTTTTTATTTTGTGTGGGATTGCTAGTAACGGCTGGGTATGTTAGGTTTTTGTTTTGGGAGGAGTGATAGGCTTTTTTTTTTTTTTTTTTTTTTTTTTTTTTTTTTTGGAGTGGTCTTGAGTTTGAGTTGGTGGCGGGGTTTGAGGGGGGGAGGAGAGAATTGCCTGGGTTAGGTTGATTAGGTTAGGTTAGGTGGGAATCGTTGGGTGTGGGCTGAGGAGAGGTTAGGTTGATTTGGTTAGGTTGGGTGGGAATCGTTGGGTGAGGGTTAAGGAGAGGCTAGGTTTTAATTTGGGGGGAAATTGTTGGGTGTGGTTATAGGGAAGATATTAATACAAGGGAGGTGGGAGGGGAGTGTTTGGTCTGTTTAGTACTTAAAGATAGAAATTCTGAGGTGCAGGGATGAGGTCTAAATTGTCGAGTGACTGTGAGCGTGGTGGTGGTATGAGTGTTGTGTATGCAAGTGAGGGAAGGGCAGTTACGTGACTGTGTGTGGGGGAGTCGGGAGGTTGAGGGGAGTGTGCGAGGTTCGTGTCGGGGTTGATTTCTGTTTCCTTTGGGGTAGTGCCGTATAGGTTTACTTTGATTATTGATTTGGTTGGATGAGTGTATTGAATAATTTTTTTGCTGTCAGGTGTATAGGGAGACAGGGGGGAGGTGTTCTTCCTCTTTGGTCTAGGGGTCTTGACCACTATTTCTGTGGGGGGAAGGGCTGCCATTTTATTCTTGGGAGTCTGGGGGGTTAGGGGAGGATCGGGTTTGGTTTGGGTGTTCGTGGTCCGGGAGTTCAACGTAGTCAAGTGGGAGAAGTCGGGTGTAGGCAAGGTCGAGGTGGAGGGGCCGGTATGTTTTGGACTGATTACTTTGGGGGGTGAGGTAATGGTAGAATGGTGAGATAAGTCAGGTGTAGGCATGGCAGAAGTGGAGGGGAGGAGGGAGACAGTGGATTCTCTGGGGGGTGGGGGGGGCATGTTGGTACGGTCGGAGATGGGGGCAGTGGGGAAGATGAGGTCGGGACCGGTTCTGAAGGAGTCAGGAATGTTTATGGTAGGGAGGCCGTTAGCCTTCAAACCCTCAATTACCAGATTTAGAAAAAGTGATCTATTACCGTTGCTTAGGGAATGTGCCAGAAGTATGATGGTGGTGATTTTTGCGTCAGTGTCGGGGGAAGGGAGGGGGGCGGTCAGGTTGTTGGTCCAGCAAGTGCGGGTGGAGAGAGTCGTGGGAGTAGGGAGTGAGTGGTGGGGAGGAGGAGGAGGTGCAGTGGGAGGTGAGGGTAGGCGTAGGCGGGGAGGGTGAGGTGTTGTGCTGTTGTTGAGTCTGATTTGGCACTTGTTGCTGACGGCAGAGTGTGGGCCTTTACAATTGCAGCATCTAGTAACAGTGGCAGTGCAGTTTCTGTATGAGTGGCCTTGATTGGCACATTTTGAACAGGTTAGTGAGTTACTGCAACGGTTGGTGGTATGTCCAAATTGATAGCAGTTGTAGCATTGGTGGACTAGGATGTAGTGTTGGAATTCGATGTTATGTGAGGGGATGATGTTATTGCCGAATTTAATTCCGTTGGATTTCAATTTGATGGCGTCAGTTTGTGTAGCTGTAGTGATTTTCAACATGGGGAGAGTTCCCATCCGGGCTGCATATGTCATTTGGGAGGTGTTGTGTGTGTTGAGTTCTGTCAATAGGTTAGGATTGTCAAGGATATGGGGGATGATTTTTCTACATATGAGGGTGCATTTTGCGCGGTATTCGGGTGAGCTGAGGACCGTTAAGCCATTGTCTTTTAGTTTTTTGTTCAATGCTGGGGAGTGGAATAGGTCGGCGTCTTCGTCATTCTGTACAAATATTTTAATAATGTCGTCATTGGTGAAGGAACGTATTTGGAAGATCAAAGTCAGCTGGAAAATGAGTGAAGCGAGGTCTGTGCACTGTTGGATGGTACGGTCCACTTTGAGTTTAATTGAAGGCATGTTGACTGGTGGAATTGGAGATTTATGGAGATCTCCCCTAACAAATTGTCCCTAATTTCCTGCGCCCCTCACGTAGGGGAGGCCCTGCACTATCACAGAGGTCCCCAGGCGAATCGGCAGGCTGTGCTGACCCCCCGCCCTTCACACAAACACGCACTAGCGAGGTGTGGGGACAGAGGGCGTTTCCAGACGAATACTCCCCTGTACGTCAACTGACAGGGGAATAGGTCCTTTCACGGCACGGAAGATAAAGGTTAGAGTGGTAGAAAAAGGTCTGAAAACTTACTGCTGACTCTTTCTTCACACCAAGCCCCTCAGCAGCATTCGGGGTTCCTAAGGGAGGTCCGATACTGTAGGAGAGGCTCAATGTGTCGATTGAATCAACAGAATTGTCAGTTGGAGAATGGAGTCAGGTGCTTGTGAATTCCAAGGTTGGTGGGAAGGTGGGAGAGGTCCCAGAACTAGCGAATCAGCTATGTCCGTTTGATCTCCGGCTTCCCCGTCGCTCTGCGTGTCTGCTCTCTGTGGTGGTCCTGGCTCCAATGGGCTTCGCCCACGGTTTGGTGGGAGTAGGTGGCGTGCTGTGGACGCAGCGGTAGTATCGTTCATCCAAGGCCGTCCCTCCCTCTTGGAGGTGGGGCGTAGCTTGCGGATGACGCATGCGGCACTCGTGGCCAATGAGGTGGCCACTGAGGTGGAGAATGTCTGTATATAAGCCCGCCCGCCTGCCGGGCCGCCCGTATTGACTATTTCGTCGTCGAGATGGCCCGTACTAAACAGACTGCCCGCAAGTCCACTGGAGGCAAGGCTCCACGGAAGCAGCTTGCCACCAAGGCAGCTCGCAAGTCCGCCCCAGCCACCGGTGGTGTCAAGAAGCCCCATCGTTACAGGCCCGGAACCGTCGCCCTTCGTGAGATCCGTCGTTACCAGAAGAGCACAGAGCTACTCATCAGGAAGCTGCCCTTCCAGCGCCTGGTGCGTGAGATCGCCCAGGATTTCAAGACTGACCTGCGCTTCCAGTCGTCTGCCGTCATGGCTCTGCAGGAAGCCTCTGAGGCTTACCTGGTGGGTCTTTTCGAGGACACCAACCTGTGTGCCATTCACGCCAAGCGCGTTACCATCATGCCCAAGGACATCCAGCTGGCCCGGCGCATCCGCGGAGAGCGTGCTTAAGTCCTCTTCCTTGGGGAAAAACAAAAAGCACAACAAAACCTACCAGACATCTATAACTCGGCCCTTCTCAGGGCCAAAGAACTGTTCTGAAGATAATTTTCATGACAATCGAAATGGTTGGTGGTCGGAGAGCGTTAATTTCGGTTACCCAAATCGCCTAACGGTAAGTTGGTAACATTCGTGGAGGTACGATTGTATAGTAGGTCATCAATTCGGGAGGTGGGTGGGTGCAACAAACAAGAGCTAGTAACAAATAAATATATAAAGAATAAGTAAGTAAAGAAATAAATAAAATAAAAGAACATACAATAAAATAAAATAAAATTTTTTTTTACATGAAATAGGCATGCTGCAAACAAGAAATGAAGCCCAAACACACTCCATGTATGTCACTTTGCAGTGGGTGTAAAAGTACTCCACGCAGAATTTATTTATTTATTTATTATGTTTCGATTTAGTCCTGTTTCTACGCCAATAGAGAATGCAGATAATTATAATTTTATTTTTTTTATTTCCCTCTCAATATATCACTGTCGGTAACTGTCTCTTTAACATGTAACTGTGGCTCCGATGGAGCCGATTAAGTTGTAGTAGTGGGATGGCGTGTTTGTTGTGCACAAGTAACCTCTTACTTGGAAGAGGTGTACTTGGTGACAGCCTTGGTGCCCTCAGACACGGCATGCTTGGCCAGTTCACCGGGCAGCAAGAGTCGGACAGCTGTCTGGATTTCCCGACTTGTAATGGTGGAGCGTTTGTTGTAGTGCGCCAGGCGGGAAGCCTCGGCAGCGATGCGCTCGAAGATGTCGTTCACGAAAGAGTTCATGATGGACATAGCTTTGGAGGAGACTCCTGTGTCGGGGTGCACTTGCTTCAGTACCTTGTAGATGTAGATGCTGTAGCTTTCCTTCCTCCTGCGCTTCTTCTTCTTGTCACCCTTGGCAATGGCCTTCTGGGCCTTTCCAGCCTTCTTGGCAGCCTTTCCGGAAGTTTTGGGAGGCATGGCGGCACAGTTACTCGTGGCGCGGAGCGAGAGAATTGAAAACTGGCCCGACTAACTTTTCCTTATATACCGAGCGGGCCGCTCAGGATCAGACTGGCTGCAGCTACGGCTCTCTTACATTGGTTGGGTCCGCGAGACGGCCACCTGGCCTGATCCTGAGCTTGGTATAAAAGACCAAGGTGGCGGGCGGAAATTTAACTCCTATCACGAAAAGCAGCAGCAGCAACATGTCAGGACGCGGCAAGGGAGGCAAAGTGAAGGGCAAGTCAAAGTCCCGTTCTAGCAGGGCCGGACTCCAGTTCCCCGTGGGTAGAATCCACCGTCTCTTGCGTAAGGGCAACTATGCTGAGCGCGTTGGTGCAGGTGCCCCTGTGTACCTTGCAGCCGTCATGGAGTACCTGGCAGCAGAAGTGCTCGAGCTGGCCGGTAACGCCGCCCGCGACAACAAGAAGACCCGCATTATCCCACGTCATCTTCAGCTTGCCATTCGCAATGACGAGGAGCTGAACAAGCTCCTGTCTGGAGTCACCATTGCCCAAGGGGGTGTCCTTCCTAACATCCAAGCTGTGCTCCTCCCCAAGAAGACAGAGAAGAAATAAGAACCCAAGGTTCGTTCACACAAGACAACCTAACCAAACAGGCTCCTTTCGGAGCCACAGGATATCACTTAAAGAGAGAAATATACGACATCAACGTTTTGCAGGATAACACTCTATTTTACGTGTAATTAGCATAGTATTGTGGAAATAGAGTGAAATTGATTTTGAATGGTGTAGATGTGAAGGGCGGTTGTGGGGGCCTGGGGTGGGGGACTTAAACGGGACTTAGAAGGGCGCAAGAAGCAGCAGCAGCAGCCAGGGAGGCATACCTTATTTTCAGTCAGGTTCATACACAAAGAAATACATCAGATTCATTGACAGTACAGTACACATTTACCAGTGTGGGCTAGCCAATTTGGGATAAAGAGCAAGAATGTAATGTCCTCAATGAAGTAATGACATAGTTCAAGATACAATAAGTGAGGTGGCCTGAAGTCTTTGATGACAGTGTCCCATTCAATAATATAGTGCTTTAAAGGTGTATCACCAAGTTTACATGCTGAGTGTTCCGGTATGGGTACAGCGTTACTAACTAGCCAGATGTGTCTGTATCCTAACCTAATTCTGGCCACGACTACATCACACAGGCAGGCAGGAGCAAGTTGTTTGGACACTCTTCCTAGCCCCCTTGGTCCC
>NW_024739943.1:0-13504 GCF_018991925.1 Homarus americanus | reverse complement strand
GAATCCAAATCGAATATCTACTTTCCGAAAATGAATAGTAAAAAAAAATACAATAATGGCCGGCATCCCACACAGTGTATTATTTTATACATGAAACAGTGAAAGCGACATGTACAATAAAATATTATATGTAGGGATGAACACAGTGGGAAATTTTAGCATAAGAAATAATAATTTAGCACTGAGAGTTTGCAGTCGATGCATCAAAATAAATTAAAATAAATAAAACGTAAAAACACAAATAATATGGGATACAACCATTTCGAAAGTATTAAATTTTAAATATTTTTTTATAGTTCAATGGAAGTTTTTACAGTACGGCAGTTTTTATTTTATTTTTTTTATTATTTTTTTTTTGGGGGGGGGATTAGGGTTGATATAACACCGTCCATTGATTTAATATTAAGAGGTGACTGGGTAATAATACTCGTGGTGATGGAAGTGCATGAGGGTGATGGTTGGACTGGAGGAAAATATATTATGTTGAAATTATAGAAAATTATAGTTACAAGAACAGATTAGAAGGAGAATGAAAATATGAAAAGAAAGAGAAAATAGGAAGAAGGCAAGAGTGAGGATGATGAAAGAATAGAATGGAGAGAAAGAGAGAAAAAAAACTACAAAGACAGACACACACACACACACACACACACACACACACACACACACACACATACACAAACACACAAAACACACACTAAAAATTATTTACACCAAAGACTTAAAGCTACCTTTTTTGTAATACGTGGTAGTAATCTTATTAAAATGCAAAAATATCTCGTAATGCCATTCACATTTTCAAACACGATTTATAAATTTTTTTCTCAGGTGTTAACTTTGCTATAATGTCAAACACCTACATATCATGACCGGGGTCAGAATGAGCAACATGTACTGTACTCTTACCAGGGTGACGGCAGGTTGGAACACGTGTAAAGAGTGTTTAGTTGACAGTCTTTTGTTTTCTTCTGGGGGTCACTAGGCAAGTATTGTCCTTTTGTTTGTGTCACGTCCTGTTTAATTTATCTGCCTGACGAGTCGCGTGATAGTTTGTGAGCAGTTCAAAATACGTCAATGAAAGGAAAGTCTCGGTTAGGTTTTGGTGAAAAGGTCAAGGTTACCAGAAGAAAAATAGAGAAAAAAAGGGTAAGAAGGTTGATTTCCGCCAGTGTTTGTTGCCTAAAGAAGATACTTAAGATGTCATCACTAAAAACAACACCGGGAAATTCTCGGTAGTAAGTAGCTGTCAGCCTCTCTATGATCACATTGCTGATAGTTGACACAGTCTTGCATAAGTATGGCTATTAAGATAAGCATCTCTCTCCTTGTTTACATTTCACCACCAATAGAAATTAAACTTGTATTTCCATGAATTTTCTGTGGCCTGGATGTAATTTCTCATGTATAAAACAGTGAATATTGTCGATACTATTAACTTAAATCGTTATATATATTCTTAGTTATCAGACAGTCAGTATGTGTGAGAGTCTGTTACATGCATATGGAATCAGAAAGACTAGAAACTGATGTGAAAATAATTGTATGTTTCTGGCGTAACTTAAAGGCTCACACCAAATGACAAAAGATTCTCAAAAGGTGACCATTAGCTTTTCCCACCGAGTGTTGTGATCTTCTTAGCGGCAAAACCCTTCAAGAAAAACCACCAAGCGAGTATTTTTGTTGTTGCTCGCGATGTATTTTTAAACAATTTATATTTTGTATTTCCTCGTAGTGTGCATGAATAAGTAATTGTAGAATGATTTTTTTTAGATGTTTAAGATAGAATGTATTGTTTAGCCTGTTGGTGAGGGAGGGAATAGACAATAGAATGAATGTCGAAGATTAATCTGACTGAGCGAAACATGGAAGGGAAAACATAGAAGAGGGGGGAGGGAGAGGACGGGGGGAATAACACAAATAAAATGATCATGTTTCAATTAGGGATGATGGAGGAAGTGTATACAGTACACAAGAGTAAATAAAGGATTATAAGTCTTTCTGATACAAGGAAAAACGTGAGAAAACAGAAGAGTGAAAATTGATGACGACTTTTCGAGTGATGTAGAAATAAAACACACACACACACACACACACACTGAAAGTGATGATAGTTCCATCTTCAGTGATTCTACCTGACACAAAGATCGAGGAGAACCAATAAAAATAACGAAAGAAAGAAAGAGAGAGAAAAAAAAGCTAACATAAAAATCAAAGAAAACGGTGAGCAGAAAATCCCAGCTGGTAATTTTGGGTCCAGCCAATCATACCCGGGGGACAATTAAGGCCTCTGGAGGCTCGTGGCAACTTTTCTCAAGTTTCTTAGAAGGCAGTGAAACAATTTGAACATTCTATTCATTCTCTCTCTCTCTCTCTCTCTTTGTGGGTTTTCCTCACCTACAGTTTAAGGTAATTTTCTTCTTCGTGTTAATGTTTACTGTACAGAAAGAACAAGGCTGTAGGGGTAGCTTAGTGAGAGCTAGTGCTGGTGTTTTGATCATGTGCTACTTTTGTCATTGCTACTTGTTACTTTGGTGCTAATCTTGCATTACTTGAGTTGCTTTTGTAGTCTTTTGTTATTGTTGAGTTAATCTTTTTCTTCTTTCTATAATGTTATTTTGGTTGTTATTATTTACGTTTGGTATTGTAAAGGTGTGTTACTGTGATGTTACTCTTCTCATAATTGTGTTTGTCACTTTATTGTTGAGTTACTGTTAGGTTAATACTCTGTTACCTTAAGTGCTTTTGTTGTTACTGGTTCGTTACTTTTATATTTCTCTGTAACTATCATGGTGCTCGTGTTAATTTTAGAGAGTGTGTTAGTTTTATGTTATTGATGTGCTACTTTAGCGCTACTTTTGCTACTTTTGCGTTACATTGTGCTACGTTTTATTAATTTTGTTATTGCACTGCCATTGTGTTGCATTCTATTTCGTTATTAGTTTACGCGTAATGTTGTTGCCGTTATCGTTCGTAATAATGTTAATATACTGTAGCTGATATCGCTATTTTATGTGCTTCAACTACTAGGGTTTTGAAGTACCCTAAACAGTACCGCTCAATGTTATTACGGTACACGAAAGAAAACCCAGGGACCTTCAGAGTGTTTTTCAGAATCTACAATGTTGTTTCTGTGTTTTCTTACGCCCAAGGTCTCAACTCATCGTTCTCTAAATTTTTTTTATAAATTTCTTAAAGCATTATTTAAAAACTATATATGTAAGATAAATATTCTTTTGTTGTTAAATAATGTACTCGTGTTCAGTCTTAGATTTTTGCAGTTTTCCAAGTCAGATTTGTTCACGCTAGACAAAAGATTTTAAAGTTTAAGTATGCTTTAATAAGTTATTTTTTTTTACCATTTTATAAATATTAACAGATAAGGTCTTAAACATTTTATTTTTTACATTAAACTTTAGGTAAACATTATAAACATTATTCGATCTCAACACATATTTTTCCTCTATTTTTTTTTGTTGAAGTGTTGTGTTTCTTTTTATATAGCTAAGGTCTTTCAAACACTCAATATTAGGTCATTTTTAACGCTAATTTTAACATTTCTTTTACAAATTAGGAAATATTATAATCTCTTTATTTTAATGTATTTTGGTGTTTTAACAACTGACATTAGAATCATTAATAACTAAGCAAATTCTTCCATATAAGATAATTGCCTAATATCTGAAAATACATCCCTAAACCCCTTGTGTACCGTGGTCTAACCCCTTGTGTACCGTGGTCTAACCCCTTGTGTACCGTGGTCTAACCCCTTGTGTACCGTGGTCTAACCCCTTGTGTACCGTGATCTAACCCCTTGTGTACCGTGATCTAACCCCTTGTGTACCGTGGTCTAACCCCCTGTGTACCGTGGTCTAACCCCTTGTGTACCGTGGTCTAACCCCTTGTGTACCGTGATCTAACCCCTTGTGTACCGTAATCTAACCCCTTGTGTACCGTGGTCTAACCCCAGTATTCGTGATCTAACCTCTTGTGCCTGTGATCTAACCCTTGTTTTGTCTAACCCTTGTGTAATGTGGTTCAACCCCTTGTGTACTGTGATCTAACCCCTTTGTGTACCGTGATCTAACCCCTAGGTACTGTGGTTCAACCCCTTGTGTACCGTGGTTCAACCCCCTTGTGTGTACCGTGGTCTAACCCCTTGTGTACCGTGATCTAACCCCTTGTGTACCGTGGTCTAACCCCTTGTGTACCGTGGTCTAACCCCTTGTGTACCGTGATCTAACCCCTTGTGTACGGTGGTCTAACCCCCTGTGTACCCTGGTTTAATTCACGGTACGCAAGGTAATTAATAATAGTAAGATTAAAGGTAAAATATAGGTATTACAGATAAGTATAAAATAACTCCTAAAGTATTACAGGAACAGCAGTGGCCATCAAGATATCCGCTGGTCGAGACAGAAATTCGTAATTTCCTTTTTTGTTTTTATTTTGACTATTTTTATTTTTGCTGCTGCTGCTATTATTATTATTATTATTATTATTATTATTATTATTATTATTATTATTATTATTATTATTATCATTATTATTACTATTATTATTATTATTATTATTATTATTATTATTATTATTATTATTATTACTATTATTATTATTACTACCTTTACAGTTACAGAAGGGGTAAAATGGATATAAAGTTTTTGCTGCCGTGTGACTTACTGTTTTGTTACTATTAATCTGATGCTGTTATCGTTATGGGTGTAAATATTATAATGTATTGCAGAGTTTTAACATTATAAGATCATTGAAACACCTTCACTACGGGACGTCGCTTTTGATATTTGATTTTTCATAATGCCAAGCGATTTTATTCAGCACAGAGTGTTTTGATGACTTGGTTGTGGGTGAGTGAGTGATGTTTGGTTGTTACTGTAGTTGTGTTGCGATGTTTGGAGGTGTTGTAGGGGAGTGTTGCTGTGTTGTAATTGCTCTTCACTACATGAATATTAATAAATAATGAATGATATTATGGTCCTTTGATGTGAGTGTGTGTGTGAATTAGAATTATGAAGTAGAACCTTTTTATAAGAGTGTGATTGTCGTTTGTCGTATATAAATTATAATGGTTGTTACATTGATACTACGAAAGGATTATTTTCTTAACACACACAGATTCCTTTAGTCTAAATGAGAAAGATAAGACTTAGCCATTTTTTTGTATATTTTTTTTGTACACCTGAAAATATAACAAATTACTGAGAAACACAAAGTTCACAATAAAATCACATTAAAAACATATTGCTCATTTGATTAGGGACTAAAATCGTAAATCGAGATAAATGAAACAAATTGATGAATCACATTGAAAATTTATGAAACTTAAAGGGCGAAGTGTTCTTACGGATGTTCACCTAACAAACACAATGCGAGTTACCTGTTCAGCGATAAACAAGCAAACACACACTCACACACACACACACACACACACACACACACACACACACACACACACTCACACACACACCACAAACAAACTTTGCAAAATAGTTCAACATTTCGTGACTGTGGTCTTAAGGTCAGGGTCAGGTTAGAGGCTACAACCACTCACTACTAACCTGACCAATTGACGGAGCCAACATTCACTCGTGAACCAGACGGGATAACTTAACCAATATTCATCACTTTTGTATTATAGAATTGATGTGTCTGTTCCTCATATACCGTCATCACATTCGAGCATTGGGATGTAATAAACACAAATGACCTAACCTAACCTAACCTAACCTAACCTGCCACTAAAACCAGATTTTCTATTACATAACGCTAAGACAGTGGTTCTCAACCTTGCTTGCCCCATGCACCCCTTTCACCATATGTCAGAATGTCATTCCCCCCTCCTTTCCAAGATTGTCTGCCTCAAAAAGTGCATTCCAAATAATATGCATATAATACTGAAAAACCTTTATTTTTTCCATATTAGTACATATACATTTACAATTTTACATGGATTATTTTTATAGTGGAGTTTTACAAATTAAATGCCAATTGAAAATGTTGATGGATTTTTAAAACTTGAATAAAAGTAAAATAGTTTTTTATTTATTTATAATGAATTACTTAACAGACCAAACTGAAGCATAATGCAATAAACAAAAAGTTCAATAGAATACCAGGATATTGTAAATTTGTAATTAATTTTATTCAGATGAAGATGACAGTCAATGAGAAACCTGTGATTGTTTTTTCTTCGCCAATTCTGGGATACGCGGAGGAGTGCTTGAAAGGGCACAACGCAGGTCATTTTCTACCTCTAATCTACTACGTTGCTTCGTTTTAATTTGCAACAGAGTTGAAAAGCCTGACTCACAAAGATATGTCGACACAAACGGAAGCAATGCACGGATAGCTCTTTCTGCCACTTTTGGGTAGGAATCGCACACCAAGGGCCAAAATTCTGTGATTGATTTCTCATCGAACATATCTCTTGCTCCCGAATCAGTTCCCCCCCGCCCCCCCCCCCTGAAAACCTGAATTCCCCCCCTGGGGGGAATTCCCCCCTGGTTGAGAACCCCTGGTGTAGATGATGATGGTGCAGATGATAATGGTGTAGATGATGATGGTGTAGATGATAATAGTGTAGGGGGCTTTTAAGAATATGAAGTGGTTATCTTGACCTTGTAATAAGACAAAAATAATTAAATTTTCTTGTTCAATGTTAATATCTGTTTTAACTTAATTTAACTTAACTTCACCTGAACTTATCCTAAATCTAATCCCACCTAACTTAATCCTAACCTAATGTGATCTTAGGTTAAGTTAGATCACCTATGGCCTAGAAAACAGTGAGTTAATGATCGAAATAAGGCAAACAGAGTATTGGGTTTTATATCTAGAAGTATAAGTAATAAGAGTGTGGAGGTCATATTGCACTAATCAGGAAGTACCTCGATTATACTGTTCAATTCTGGTGCACTTATTTATAGAATGGATATCAAATAACTGGAGTCAGTGTAGCGAAGAATAACGAAAATAATTCTGGGACTTAGAAACCTTCCATATCAAGATAGATTAAAGAAATTTAACTTGCATTCCCTACAAAGACCAAGAGTGCGGGGAGATATGATAGAAGTCTACTTCTGTAAGTTGATGTTGTTAAGGTTGTACATTGACAGTATTTGTTTGTTCCAGTATTAAGTGCGCTGCACTTGCTGGTGTTGAATGTCATTTACAGTGCATTTCCATCTTGCCCGGCCACAAAATACCTCATCTCGTTGACATATCCTTGGCCTGTACATTTTTGGGCTTCTTTTCTTATCGGTACTCTTCAACGAGCTCCCGAACGGACTGTACAAACAGGAAAAAGAAAATGATAAACAATACACAGCAGAAGACAAACAAAACTCTGTATAGAGTTTTGTTGTCTCTACTCATTCCTGGAAGTGAGGAGGGGCTAGCTACCGGCGGTGAGGAGGGGCTAGCTACCGGCGGTGAGGAGGGGCTAGTTTCTGCACCCACCGGCGGTGAGGAGGGGCTAGCTACCGGCGGTGAGGAGGGGCTAGTTTCTGCACCCAATGGTGAGGGGCTAGCTACCGGCGGTGAGAGGAGGGGCTAGTTTCTGCACCCACCAGCGGGTGAGGAGGGCCAGCTAATGGCGGTGAGGAGGGGTTGCTTGCACTCACCGGCGGGGCAGAGGAGGGGTTGCTTCTGCACCCACCGGCGGTGAGGAGGGTTTGTTTTCTGCACCCCACCGGCGGTGAGGAGGGGCTGAGCTGCACCCACCGGCGGTGAGGAGGGGTTGTTTCTGCACTCCACCGGCGGTGAGGAGGGTTGCTGCACCCACCGGCGGTGAGGAGGGCTAGTTTTCTGCAATCTCCACCGGTGGTGAGGAGGCCATACCGGCGGTGAGGAGGGGCTAGTTTCTGCACCCACCGGCGGTGAGAGGCTAGCGTACCGGCGGTGAGGAGGGGCTAGTTTCTGCACCCACCGGCGGTGAGGAGGGGCTAGCTACTGGCGGTGAGGAGTGGCTAGTTTTCTGCACCCACCGGCGGTGAGGAGGGGCGGTTTTCGCACTCCACCGGCGGTGAGGAGGGGCTAGCTATCGGCAGTGAGGAGGGGCTAGCTACCGGCGGTGAGGAGGGGCTAGCTACCGGCGGTGAGGAGGGGCTAGTTTCTGCACCCACCGGCGGTGAGGAGGGGCTAGCTACCGGCGGTGAGGAGGGGCTAGTTTCTGCACCCACCGGCGGTGAGGAGGGGCTAGTTTCTGCACCCACCGGCGGTGAGGAGGGGCTAGCTACCGGCGGTGAGGAGGGGCTAGTTTCTGCACCCACCGGCGGTGAGGAGGGGCTAGCTACCGGCGGTGAGGAGGGGCTAGTTTCTGCACCCTCCAGCGGTGAGGAAGGTCTACCTTTCACCAGTGGGGGAAGGATACCTTGCTCACCCTTCGGACATGATTATTTTTGACAACCCTCCTCTGGTAAATAGAGTGGGATCAACTTGCAGCCAAACATTTTAGCGATATCGTTTCTCTCTTCAAATGTTAGGTGATAGGACGTCCATATGTGTAGTTATCGAGCTACACCTTGCTCGAATTGGGGATTCCAACTACAGGAGTATCCCATCAAGTGTATTATGAAAACAACAGATATCAGACAAGGTCTCGTCATAACTCGCGCTCTACGATGATATAGTATTTTGGAACAACCTGCTAGTCTTATTGTAAAGGCTCCTGGAGATATAGAGTCAGGTTGGAACTGTGAGAAAATGTTGAGTGTAGATGATGATAGTGTAGATCTACACTATTATCATCTACATTATCATCATCTACATGATCATCATCTACACTATTATCATCTACACTATTATCATCTACACGATCATCATCTACACTATTATCATCTACACTATTATCATCTACACCATCATCATCTACACCATTATCATCTACACCATCATCATCTACACCAGGGGTTCTCAACCAGGGGGGAATTCCCCCCAGGGGGGGAATTCAGGTTTTCAGGGGGGGTGGGAAACTGATTCGGGAGCAAGAGATATGTTCGATGAGAAATCAATCACAGAATTTTGGCCCTTGATGTGCGATTCCTACCCAAAAGTGGCAGAAAGAGCTATCCGTGCATTGCTTCCGTTTGTGTCGACATATCTTTGTGAGTCAGGCTTTTCAACTCTGTTGCAAATTAAAACGAAGCAACGTAGTAGATTAGAGGTAGAAAATGACCTGCGTTGTGCCCTTTCAAGCACTCCTCCGCGTATCCCAGAATTGGCGAAGAAAAAACAATCACAGGTTTCTCATTGACTGTCATCTTCATCTGAATAAAATTAATTACAAATTTACAATATCCTGGTATTCTATTGAACTTTTTGTTTATTGCATTATGCTTCAGTTTGGTCTGTTAAGTAATTCATTATAAATAAAAAAAAAACTATTTTACTTTTATTCAAGTTTTAAAAATCCATCAACATTTTCAATTGGCATTTAATTTGTAAAACTCCACTATAAAAATAATCCATGTAAAATTGTAAATGTATATGTACTAATATGGAAAAAATAAAGGATTTTCAGTATTATATGCATATTATTTGGAATGCACTTATTGAGGCAGACAATCTTGGAAAGGAGGGGGGAATGACATTCTGACATATGGTGAAAGGGGTGCATGGGGCAAACAAGGTTGAGAACCACTGTCTTAGCGTTATGTAATAGAAAATCTGGTTTTAGTGGCAGGTTAGGTTAGGTTAGGTTAGGTCATTTGTGTTTATTACATCCCAATGCTCGAATGTGATGACGGTATATGAGGAACAGACACATCAATTCTATAATACAAAAGTGATGAATATTGGTTAAGTTATCCCGTCTGGTTCTCGAGTGAATGTTGGCTCCGTCAATTGGTCAGGTTAGTAGTGAGTGGTTGTAGCCTCTAACCTGACCCTGACCTTAAGACCACAGTCACGAAATGTTGAACTATTTTGCAAAGTTTGTTTGTGGTGTGTGTGTGTGTGCGTGCGTGCGTGTGAGTGTGAGTGTGTGTGTGAGTGTGTGAGTCAGTGTGTGTGTGTGTGTGTGCGTGTGTGTGTGTGTGTGTGTGTGTGTGTGTGTGTGTGTGTGTGTGTGTGTGTGTGTGTGTGTGTGTGTGTGTGTGTGTGTGTGTGTGTGTGTGTGTGTGTGTGTGTGAGTGTGTGTGTGTGAGTGTGTGTTTGCTTGTTTATCGCTGAACAGGTAACTCGCATTGTGTTTGTTAGGTGAACATCCATAAGAACACTTCGCCCTTTAAGTTTCATAAATTTTCAATGTGATTCATCAATTTGTTTCATTTATCTCGATTTACGATTTTCGTCCCTAATCAAATGAGCAATATGTTTTTAATGTGATTTTATTGTGAACTTTGTGTTTCTCAGTAATTTGTTATATTTTCAGGTGTACAAAAAAAATATACAAAAAAATGGCTAAGTCTTATCTTTCTCATTTAGACTAAAGGAATCTGTGTGTGTTAAGAAAATAATCCTTTCGTAGTATCAATGTAACAACCATTATAATTTATATACGACAAACGACAATCACACTCTTATAAAAAGGTTCTACTTCATAATTCTAATTCACACACACACTCACATCAAAGGACCATAATATCATTCATTATTTATTAATATTCATGTAGTGAAGAGCAATTACAACACAGCAACACTCCCCTACAACACCTCCAAACATCGCAACACAACTACAGTAACAACCAAACATCACTCACTCACCCACAACCAAGTCATCAAAACACTCTGTGCTGAATAAAATCGCTTGGCATTATGAAAAATCAAATATCAAAAGCGACGTCCCGTAGTGAAGGTGTTTCAATGATCTTATAATGTTAAAACTCTGCAATACATTATAATATTTACACCCATAACGATAACAGCATCAGATTAATAGTAACAAAACAGTAAGTCACACGACAGCAAAAACTTTATATCCATTTTACCCCTTCTGTAACTGTAAAGGTAGTAATAATAATAATAATAATAATAATAATAATAATAATAATAATAATAATAATAATAATAGTAATAATAATGATAATAATAATAATAATAATAATAATAATAATAATAATAAAAATAATAATAATAATAATAATAATAATAATAATAATAATAATAATAGCAGCAGCAAAAATAAAAATAGTCAAAATAAAAACAAAAAAGGAAATTACGAATTTCTGTCTCGACCAGCGGATATCTTGATGGCCACTGCTGTTCCTGTAGTACTTTAGGAGTTATTTTATACTGATCTGTAATACCTATATTTTACCTTTAATCTTACTATTATTAATTACCTTGCGTACCGTGAATTAAACCAGGGTACACAGGGGGTTAGACCACGGTACACAAGGGGTTAGATCACGGTACACAAGGGGTTAGATCACGGTACACAAGGGGTTAGACCACGGTACACAAGGGGTTAGACCACGGTACACAAGGGGTTAGACCACGGTACACAAGGCGCGGGGTTAGGACCATTGCACACAAGGGGTTAGGGACCATGGTACACAAGGCGTTGGTTAGACCACGGTACACAAGGGGTTAGGACCACGGGTACAAAGGGGTTAGATCACGGTACACAAGGGGTTGTAGGGACCACGGTACAATAAGGGTTAGACCACGGTACACAAGGGGTTAGACCACGGTACACAAGGGGTTAGACCACGCCACAAGGGTTAGGACCACGGTGCCATTAAGCAAGGTTAGACCATTGCACACAAGGGGTTAGACCACGGCACAATAAGGGGTTAGACCACGGCACACAAGGGGTTAGGACCACGGTACACAAGGTTAGATCACGGTACACAAGGGCTAGACCACGGTACACAAGGGCTAGGGACCACTTGCACACAAGGGTTAGATCACGGTACACAAGCAAGGGGTTAGACCACGGTACACAAGGGGTTAGACCACGGTACACAAGGGGTTAGACCACGGTACACAAGGGGTTAGACCACGGTACACAAGGGGTTAGATCACGGTACACAAGGGGTTAGACCACGGTACACAGGGGGTTAGACCACGGTACACAAGAGGTTAGATCACGGTACACAAGGGGTTAGACCACGGTACACAAGGGGTTAGACCACGGTACACAAGGGGTTAGATCACGGTACACAAGGGGTTAGATCACGGTACACAAGGGGTTAGACCACGGTACACAAGGGGTTAGATCACGGTACACAAGGGGTTAGATCACGGTACACAAGGGGTTAGACCACGGTACACAAGGGGTTTAGGGATGTATTTTCAGATATTAGGCAATTATCTTATATGGAAGAATTTGCTTAGTTATTAATGATTCTAATGTCAGTTGTTAAAACACCAAAATACATTAAAATAAAGAGATTATAATATTTCCTAATTTGTAAAAGAAATGTTAAAATTAGCGTTAAAAATGACCTAATATTGAGTGTTTGAAAGACCTTAGCTATATAAAAAGAAACACAGCACTTCAACAACAAAAATAGAGGAAAAATATGTGTTGAGATCGAATAATGTTTATAATGTTTACCTAAAGTTTAATGTAAAAAATAAAATGTTTAAGACCTTATCTGTTAATATTTATAAAATGGTAAAAAAAAATAACTTATTAAAGCATACTTAAACTTTAAAATCTTTTGTCTAGCGTGAACAAATCTGACTTGGAAAACTGCAAAAATCTAAGACTGAACACGAGTACATTATTTAACAACAAAAGAATATTTATCTTACATATATAGTTTTTAAATAATGCTTTAAGAAATTTATAAAAAAAAATTTAGAGAACGATGAGTTGAGACCTTGGGCGTAAGAAAACACAGAAACAACATTGTAGATTCTGAAAAACACTCTGAAGGTCCCTGGGTTTTCTTTCGTGTACCGTAATAACATTGAGCGGTATTGTTTAGGGTACTTCAAAACCCTAGTAGTTGAAGCACATAAAATAGCGATATCAGCTACAGTATATTAACATTATTACGAACGATAACGGCAACAACATTACGCGTAAACTAATAACGAAATAGAATGCAACACAATGGCAGTGCAATAACAAAATTAATAAAACGTAGCACAATGTAACGCAAAAGTAGCAAAAGTAGCGCTAAAGTAGCACATCAATAACATAAAACTAACACACACTGTAAAATTAACACGAGCACCATGATAGTTACAGAGAAATATAAAAGTAACGAACCAGTGACAACAAAAGCACTTAAGGTAACAGAGTATTAACCTAACAGTAACTCAACAATAAAGTGACAAACACAATTATGAGAAGAGTAACATCACAGTAACACACCTTTACAATACCAAACGTAAATAATAACAACCAAAATAACATTATAGAAAGAAGAAAAAGATTAACTCAACAATAACAAAAGACTACAAAAGCAACTCAAGTAATGCAAGATTAGCACCAAAGTAACAAGTAGCAATGACAAAAGTAGCACATGATCAAAACACCAGCACTAGCTCTCACTAAGCTACCCCTACAGCCTTGTTCTTTGTGTACAGTAAA
>NW_024739942.1:0-13798 GCF_018991925.1 Homarus americanus | reverse complement strand
CTACACACACACACTCACCACCACCACCAACAACAACAAACACTCACCCCACCCCACCACCAACAACAACACCTCACCACCACCAACAACAACACTCCACCACCAACACCAACAACACCACCACCACCACTCAAACAAACAACAACACCTCACCACCACCATCAACAACAACACTCAACCACCACCATCAACAACACTCCACCACCACCACTCCAACAAACAAACACCACCACCACCATCAACAACAAACAACACCTCACCACCACCATCAACAACAACAACAACACCTCACCACCACCATCAACAACAACACCCCACCACCACCATCAACAACAACACTCACCACCACCACCAACAACAACACTCACCACTCACCATCAACAACAACAACACCCACCACCACCATCAACAACAACAACAAACACCCCACCACCCCAACTCAACCATCAACAAACACCAACCAACCCCAACCACCCAAATCACCAACCACCCCACCCCACCAACAAACAAACACCTCAACCAACAACCATCAACAACAAACACCAACCACCACCACCAACAACAACACCACCACCACCACCAACAACAACACTCACCACCACCATCAACAACAACACCACCACCACCACCAACAACACTCACCACCACCATCACCACCAACACTCACCACCACCAACAACAACAACACCTCACCACCACCACCAACAACAACACTCACCACCACCACCAACAACAACACTCCACCCCACCAACCACCAAACAACACCATCACACCACCACCAACAACAAACAACACCCCACCAATCAACCAATCAACAACACCACCACCAATCACAACAACAAACAACACTCACCACCACCACCAACAACAAACACCCCACCAATCAACCATCAACAACACCCAACCACCACCAATCAAACACCAACCACCACCAACAACAACAAACACTCCACCACCACCACCAACACCACACCACCAACAAACAAACACTCACACCACCAACAAACAAACAACACTCACTCCACCAACAACAACAACACCACCACACCACCATCAACAACACCCCACCACCACCACCACTCACCACCACCATCAACACTCCACACCACCACCAACAACACCACCACCACCACACAACACCACCACCACATCAACAACACCACCACCACCAAACAAACACCACCACCACCACCAACACCAACACTCACCCCACCATCAACAACAACACCACCACCACCATCAACAACAACCCACCACCACCACCAACAACACTCACCACCACCATCAACAAACACCTCACACCACCACCAACAACAACACTCACCACCACCATCAACAACAACACACTCCACACCATCAACAACAACACCTCCACCACCAACAACAACCAAACACTCCACCCCACCATCAACAACAACACTCACCACCACCATCAACAACCTCAACACCACCACCATCAACAACACTCCACCACCAACCACTCCCAAACACCAATAACCAACCAACCAACAAACAAACACCCCACCACCACCAACAACACTCACCAACCACCAACCAAACAACAAACACCACCACCACCATCACCAACACTCAACTCCCCACCACCAACAACACTCACCACCACCACATCAACAACAACCACCACCACCATCAACAACACTCACCACACCATCAACAACACTCCACACCACCACCCAACAACAACAAACACCACCACCACCATCAAACACCACACCACCACCAACAACAACAACACTCCACCACCACCACCAACAACACACCTCACACCACCACCAACACCAACACCCCACCACCAACCACCAACAACACCTCACAACAATCACCAAACAACACTCACCACCAACAAACAACAACAAACACCCACCACCACCATCAACAACCCCACCACCACCATCAACACTCACCACCACACCATCAACAACACTCACACCACCACCAACAACACTCACCACCACCATCAACAACACCTACACCACCAACAAACAACACCTCACCACACCATCAACAAACAACACCCACCACCACCCACCAACAACAACACCTCACCACCACCACCAACAACAACAACACCACACCACCACCAACAACACCCACCACCAACAACACTCACCATCACCACCAAACAAACAACACCCACCTCACCAACAAACAAATCACCCCACCACCAACAACACCAACACTCACCACCAACAAACAACACCACCACCACCAACAACACCACCACCAACAACAACACTCCACCACCAACAACAACACTCACCACCAACAACAACACCCACCACCAACAACAACACCACCACCACCAACAACACTCACCACCAACAACAACACCTCAACCACCAACAACAACAACAACACTCCACACCACCAACAACAACAACAACAACAACACCCACACCACCACCAACAACAACAACACTCACACCACCACCAACAACAACACTCACAACAAACAACAACCAACACCTCCACACCACCAACAACAACAAAACCTCACACCACCAACAACAAACAAACACCACACCACCAACAACAAACAACAACACTCACACCACCACCAACAACAACAAACACTCACCACCAACAAACAACAACACTCACCACCACCAACAACACCACCACCAACAACAACACTCACCACCAACAACAACACTCACCACCAACAACAACACCACCACCAACAACAACAACACCCTCCACACCAAACAACAACAACACACCTCACAACCCAACACCAAACAACAACAACACCTCACCACCACCCCAACAACAACAACACCACACCACCACCAACAACAACAAACCAACAACCAACCAATCAAACAAACAAACAACACCTCAACAACAACCAACCAAACAAACACCAACCACCAACAACAACAACACTCACCAACCAATCAAACAAACAACAAACAAACACCAACCAACCAACCAACAAACAACAACACCAACCACCACCAACAAACAACAAACACCACACCACCAACAACAACAACAACACCACACCACCAACCAACAACAACAACACACCACACCACCACCAACAACAACAACACTCACACCACCACCAACAACAACAACACTCACACCACCAACAACAACAACAACACCTCACCAACCACCACCAACAACAAACAACACTCCACAACAACACCAACAACAACAACACCTCACACCAACAACCCACAACAAACAAACAACAACACTCACAACAACCAACCAAACAACAAACACTAACCAACAACCAACAACAACAACACCACCACCAACAACAACACTCACACCAACAAACAAACAACAACACCACCACCACCAACAACAACAACACTCACACCACCACCAACAACAACAACAACACTACACCACCACCAACAACAACAACAACACCACACCACCACCAACAACAACAACACTCACACCACCACCAACAACAACAACACCCACCACCAACAACAAACAACACTCCCACACCAACAACAACAAACAACACCTCACACCACCACCAACAACAACACCACACCACCAACAACAACAACACTCACACCACCAACAACAAACAACACTCACACCACCACCAACAACAACAACAACAACACCACACCACCAACAACAACAACAACACTCACACCACCAACAACAACAACAACACTCACACCACCAAACAAACAACACCTCCACCCCCCAACAACAACAACAACACCTCACAACCAATCACCACCAACAACAAACAACACCACCACCAACAACAACAAACAAACAAACCAACAACAACAAACAAACAACAACACCAACAATCAACCAACCAACAACAAACAACCAATAACCAACCAACCAACAACAACAACACCACCAACCACCAACAAACAACACTCACACCACCAAACAAACAACACCACACCAACCACCAACAACAACAACAACACCACCACCAACAACAACAAACAACACCACACCACCACCAACAACAACACTCACACCACCACCAACAACAACAACACCTCACACCACCACCAACAACAACAACAACAACACTCCACACCACCACCAACAACAACAACACCTCCAACAACACCAACAACAACAACACCTCAACCACCACCAACAACAACAAACACCAACCACCAACCAACAACAAACAACACTCCACAACACCAACCAACAACAAACAAACAACACCTCACCACCAACAACAACAACACCACACCACCAACAACAAACAAACACCACAACCACCACCAACAACAACAACACCACACCACCACCAACAACAACACTCACACCACCACCACAACAAACAAACAAAACAACCTCCAACCACCAACAACAACAACACTCAACACCACCACCAACAACAAACAACACCCACACCACCACCAACAACAACAACACCCAACCACCAACCAAACAAACAACAACAACACCCACACCACCAACCAACAACAACAACACCTCACACCACCACCACCAACAACAACACACCACCACCAAACAACAAACACCTCACACCACACCACACCAACAACAAACAAACACACCACCACCAACAACAACAACACTCACACACCACCAACAACAACAACACTCACACCACCACCAACAACAACAACACTCACACCACCACCAACAACAACAACACCACACCACCACCAACAACAACAACACCACACCACCACCAACAACAACAACACCCACACCACCACCAAACAACAACAACAACACCCACACCACCAACAAACAACAACACCACACCACCACCAACAACAACAACACCACACCACCCCACCAACAACAACACTCACACCACCACCAACAAACAACAACACACACCAACAACAACAACAACAACACTCACACCACCACCAACAACAAACACCTCACACCACCAACAACAACAACAACACCCACACCAACACCAACAACAACAACACTCACACCACCACCAACAACAACACACCACCAATCAACAACAACCACAATCAACCAAACAAACAAATCACCCCAACCACCAACAAACAAACAAAACCAACAACTCAACAATCAAACAACAAACACCACACCAACAACCAACAACAACAAACACCCAACCACCAACAACAAACAAACAAACACCACACACCAACAACCAACAAACAAACAACACCACTAACCAACCACCAACAACAACACTACACCACCACCAACAACAACAACACTCACACCACCACCAACAAACAACAACACTACACCACCACCAACAACAACAACACCCACACCACCACCAACAACAACAACAACACCCCACACCACCACCAACAACAACAACACCACACCAACCACCAACAACACCACACCACCACCAACAAACAACAACACCACCAACCACCAACAACAACAACACCACACCACCAACCAACAACAACAACAACACTCACACCAACCACCAACAACAACAACACTCACACCACCACCAACAACAAACAACACACTCACACCACCACCAACAACACTCACCACTCACCAACAACAAACAACACCTCCACACCACCACCAACAACAACAACACCACACCACCACAACAACAACAACAACACTCACACCACCACCAAACCAACAACAACACTCCACAACCAACAACCAACAACAAACACCTCACACCAACCAACAAACAAACAACACCCCACCAACCAACCAAACAAACACCACCACCAAACAACCACCACAACCAACTCAACAACAAACAAACCAAACTACCACAACCACCAACCAAACCAAACTACCTCACCAACCAACCAACAAACAAACAAACACCACAACAACCACCAACAACAACAAACACCTCACCAACCAACCAACCAACCAAACACACTAACTCACCACCAACAACAACAACACTCACACCACCACCAAACACCAACAACACTCACACCACCACCAACAACAACAAATAACACCTCACAACACCACCAACAACAACAACACTCACACCACCACCAACAACAACAACACCCCACACCCCACCACCAACAACAACAACACCTCACACCACCACCAACAACAACAACACCACACCACCACCAACAACAACAACACCACACCACCACCAACAACAACAACAACACCTCAACAACCACCAACAACAACAACACTCACACCACCACCAACAACAACACCAACACTCACACCACCAACAAACAACACTCACACCACCACCAACAACAACAACACTACACCACCACCAACAACAACAACACACCACAACACCACCAACAACAACAACACTCCACACCACCACCAACAACAACAACACCCACACCAACAATCAACAACAACAACACCCACAACCAACCACCAACAAATCAACAACACCACAACTCACCAACAACAAAACCAACAACCAATCTCACCAACAACAACAACACCTCACCAACAACCACCAACAAACCAACAAACAACACAACTAACCAACCAACAACAACAACACCCACACCACCACCAACAACAACAACAACACTCACCACCACCAACAAACAAAACACCTCACACCACCACCAACAACAACCAAACAACACCATCAACAACACCACCACCAACAACACCACAACACCAACACTCCACCAACAACAACACCTCACACCAACACCAACAACAACAAACACTAACCACCAACAACAACAACACCTCACCACCAACAACAACCAACAAACACCACACCACCCCACCTCACAACAACAACACTACCACACACCACCACCAACAACAACAACAACAACAACAACACCTCACACCACCAACAACAACAACACCACACCACCACCAATCAACAACACTCACACCACCACCATCAACAACAACACTCACCAACAACCACCAACAAACAAACAAACACTCACCACCTCACCCCACCAACAACAACAACACACCACCACCAACAACAACACTCACACCACCACCACCAACAACAACAACACCAACTTCAACAACAACACCACACCAACACCAACAACAACCAACCACCAACAACAACACCAACAACCAACCAACCAAACAAACACCACAACCAACTCACCACCAACAAACAACACCACAACCACCAACAACAACAACACTCACCCACCACCAAACAAACAACCACCAACAACCAACACCACTAACTAACAACCAACAACAACACCCCACCACCACCAACAACAACAACACTCACACCACCAACCAACAACAACAACACTCCACCACCACCACCAACAACAACACTCACACCACCACCAACAACAACACCTCACACCCCACCAACAACAACACCTCACCACCACCAACAACAACAACACTCACACCCCACCACCAACAACAACACTCCCACCACCACCACCAAACAACAAATACCCCACAACTCAACAACCAACAACAACACCACACCCACCAACAACACCAACACTCACCACCAACAACCAAACAACACCCCACCAACCACCAACAACAACAACAAACACCTCACACCACCACCAACAACAACACCCACCACCCCACCCACAACTCAAACAACACCTCCCACACCACCACCACCAACAACAACACTCCACCACCATCACCACCAACAACAACAACACTCACACCACCACCAACAACAACAACACTCACCACCACCAACAACAACACACTACACACCACCACCAACAACAACAACAACACTCCACACCACCAACAACAAACAACACCACACCACCACCCAACAACAAACAACACCTCACCAACAACAACAACAACACTCACACCACCAACAACAACAACAACACTCACACCACCACCATCACTCACACCACCACCATCAACAACAACACTCACACACCACCACCAACAACACTCACCACCAACCACCACAATCACCACCAACAACAACACTCACCACCACCAACAACAACACTCCACCCAACAACACTCATCATCACCACCAACAAAACACTCATCATCACCACCAACAACAACACTCACCAACAACAACACTCACCACCACCACCAACAACACCAACAACACCAACAACAGCACTCACCACCAACAACACCAACAACAACACTCACCACCAACAACACTCATCATCACCACCAACAACAACACTCACCACCAACAACAGCAACACTCACATCACCACCACCAACAACACTCTCCACCACCAACAACACTCACCACCAACAACACTCACCACCATCACCACCACCACCACCAACAACACTCACCACCAACAACAACACTCACCACCAACAACAACACTCACCACCAACAACAACACTCACCACCAACAACAACACTCACGCCTTGGTGGGTGAGTGAAGTGGCAGATGAGCTCACCAAAAACTAGTTCCCTGTACTGCAATTATGTTAAATAAGTGTTAAATTGACAATTAATTTTAATGTAAAACTTGGAAAAATATTGAATAGCACAACCTTCTTGATATTTTCTCCAATGGAAACGAATATTAGCCCTAGAATCGATTACTGTATTGGCGGACTAATCCACCAGCCAATGAGCAGTCCAAAACATGTTGACATGTTTTCGTAAGAATTTCGTTAATCAAATTTTTGTTCGTTAACCAAATTGAAGATACTTACCGAAAGTTATTCGTTAAGCGAGGGACCACTGTACAGTAATAAATAAATTTAACACTGGGAGGCGAGCTGACGAGGTGAGGGGTCAAGTAACATGACAAGACACTTCCACGGTACACGCATTAACAGCACTACTAAACTATTGTCTTACAACATTTTAATTTATATATTCTTTTTTATTTTAAATTCATTGATACATGATGGCTCAATTTGGCTACTTTTGCACTTAGACATCTGATCAGGGAATAAACCAGGACACAGGGAAACGTATTATACACTACAATAATTTTTATGGAGTTCTGATAAATATACTTCAATATTATTTACTAAGTGCTCAAGACAGACCCTGTGGTAAGCACCAACCTTCTTGAGCAGTGACAACAATGGTGCTTGAGAGATGGTGAGAGCTGGCAACACTATTAGTGGGAGGAAGTCCGTGAGAACGATGAGCTGTTACCGCTCTGTAAACAAGAGAGGAATTTACTACGGCGCCGTAGCTAGTCTGGAATTGATTGAGGATTTTTGGGGGAAAATTAATTATTTTTTTATGTTTTATTAACCAGGCACCAAATGAACCTACCCGGTAAATAATATGGGAATTATGGGTGAAATTGTATGCAGTTATAAAGAGATTGCGGGAGGTGGTGAGTTGTTCCCTCCTCCTGCTGCTGCTGCTGCTGCTGCTGCTGCTGCTGCTGCTCCTCAAACATATTTTTTTTTTACAGTACAGTATCTTGGTATACATAATTCACACACTATTCCTATAATTCATTCATCTTGATTTATTTCATGATATATTCCTATAATAATAATCAACTTTTTGGATCCGCTCAGTTATTTTAGATTCAATTCTGAATTCAAATCATTGAATTCATTTTTTTTTTTTAAATATAAGAATTAAGCCCAAATCTGAATTATAATGATCTGAATTAACGAAGGTACAGTGTACTATGCTACATTTCTACAATGTGAACGATATTTTGATGATAATTGTCATGAATTAGGAGTAAGAATTGGATTGACACAGACCTTTTCTGTAATGACCTTTGACTTTATTTCCTAAAATAGCCAAGGTGTCTTCCTGTTATCAAAACCTCTTTTCTTAAGAGCCATCTCCATTTTGCATCTTTAACTCCTTCACTATGGGAATGTTACTTTTAATATCTTGTTTGGCTAATGCCAGCCAATTTTCTTCAGCTCAGAGAGGATCCCGTATCTAAGTGGTGAACCTTGAATACTTGTCAAGGATTTTCTGATTGACCCACTGACTAATTACCTGTAATGTACAATACAGTCAACCCTCGCTTTACGCGGCCCCACTTTACTCATTTCCACGTTTACGCTGTACCCTGCCGAACACGGAATGCTCACTTTCCGCAGTGTGTGTACCCTTTTACGCAGAGAGCGGCGCGAGCAGGGTGTGCACAAGGTCGCCCGGTCATCAAAACATTACCTAGTTCTTCACCCGCCACCCACCACAGCCGGCCCAAGTCAGTGATAGTGATAATGATAGTGCGGATATGGACTTATATGGACTTTGAGGGGTTTGACAAAGAGGCCCTGCAAGCCTATGTGGTGGATAGTGATACAATTGATACAAGTGATACAGGTGAGGGCCAATAATCTGCCCTCTGCCTCGGAACCAACCCCCCATCCCCGTGTGCCCAGCCATCTTTTCTACTAATGTAAGTGTTAAAAAACCTAATATTATTGATATTTCTCTTACTTATTAATTGTGTGTGCATACCAATATAAAATTAAGAAGTTGTTCTTACTACAACGTAGGTATTGTGTCTGAAAAAGTGGAGTTTGCGGGTCGGCCCAGTCTCTATTTCAATTAATCCCATATGTTATGTTGTTCACTTTACGCGTTTCTCACTTTACACGGGCCGCCGTGGGTTTAATTGACCACGTAAAGTGAGGGTTCACTGTAGTCTTGTCCCCTTACAGGTACAGTATAAGAAAAATAGAATTTCCTAAAGTCACTTCGTTTTATCATTGGAGTTTGAGAACAGAACTGAGAATTAATTTTGGTGGTGTTATTGAGGTTGTTTGTGATTGATACAACATTCATGGCATATCTTGGGGCTGTTTGTGATTGATACAACATTCATGGCATATCTTGGGGCTGTTTGTGACTGGTACAGCATTCATAATATATCTTGGGGCTGTTTGTGATTGATACAACATTCATGGCATATCTTGGGGCTGTTTGTGATTGGTACAACATTCATAATGTATCTTGGGGCTGTCTGTGATTGGTACAACATTCATAATGTATCTTGGGGCTGTTTGTGATTGGTACAGCATTCATAATGTATCTTGGGGCTGTTTGTGATTGGTACAACATTCATAATGTGTCTTGGGGCTGTTTGTGACTGGTACAGCATTCATAAATGTATCTTGGGGCTTGTTTGTGATTGGTACAACATTCATAATGTATCTTGGGGCTGTTGTGACTGGTACAACATTCATAATGTATCTTGGGCTGTTTAGATTGGTACAACATTCATAATGTGTCTTGGGGCTGTTTGTGATTGGTACAACATTCATAATGTGTCTTGGGGCTTCAGACTGGTACAACATTCATAATGCATCTTGGGGCTGTTTCAGATTGGCAACATTCATAATGTATCTGGGGCTGTTTGTGATTAGCCAACATTCATAATGTGTCTTGGGGCTGTTTGTGACTGGTACAGCATTCATAATGTATCTTGGGGTTGTTTGTGATTGTACAACATTCATTAATGTGGGGCTGTTTGTGATTGGTAAAGATTCATAATGTATCTTGGGGTTGTTTTGGTACAACATTCATACGTATCTACTGTTTGTGAGTACAACATTCATAATGTGTCTTGGGGTTGTTTGTGATTGGCACAACATTCATAATGTATCTTGGGGTTGTTTGATTGGTACAACATCAATACGTGCTTGGGGGTTGTTTGTGACTGGTACAGCATTCATAATGTATCTTGGGGCTGTTTGTGATTGGTACAACATTCATAATGTATCTTGGGCTGTTTGTGACTGGTACAACATTCATAATGTATCTTGGGGCTGTTTGTGATTGGTACAACATTCATAATGTATCTTGGGGCTGTTTATTGGCATTCATAATGTATCTTGGGGCTGTTTGTGACTGGTACAGCATTCATAATGTATCTTGGGGCTGTTTGTGATTGGTACAACATTCATAATGTGTCTTGGGGCTGTTTGTGACTGGTACAGCATTCATAATGTATCTTGGGGTGTTTGTGATTGGTACAACATTCATAATGTGTCTTGGGGCTGTTGTGACTGGTACAGCATTCATAATGTATCTTGGGGCTGTTTGTGATTGGTACAACATTCATAATGTATCTTGGGGCTGTTTGTGACTGGTACAACATTCATAATGTATCTTGGGGCTGTTTGTGATTGGTACAACATTCATAATGTATCTTGGGGCTGTTTGTGATTGGTCAACATTCATAATGTGTCTTGGGGCTGTTTGTGACTGGTACAGCATTCATAATGTATCTTGGGGCTGTTTGTGATTGGACACATTCATAATGTGTCTTGGGGCTGTTTGTGATTGGTACAACATTCATAATGTATCTTGGGGCTGTTTGTGACTGGTACAGCATTCATAATGTATCTTGGGGCTGTTTGTGATTGGTACAACATTCATAATGTATCTTGGGGCTGTTTGTGATTGGTACCATTCTAAGTATCTTGGGGCTGTTGTGATGGTACAACATTATAATATGTCTTGGGGCTGTTTGTGATTGGTAAACATTCATAATGTATCTTGGGGCTGTTTGTGACTGTACAACATTCATAATGTATCTTGGGGCTGTTTGTGATGGTACAACATTCATAATGTGTCTTGGGGCTGTTGTGATGTCCCATAATGTATCTGGCTGTGATTGGTACACTATAATGTATCTTGGGGCTGTTTGTGATTGGTACAAATTCATAATGTGTCTTGGGGCTGTTTGTGACTGGTACAGCATTCATAATGTATCTTGGGCTGTTTGTGATTGGTACAACATATAATGTATCTTGGGGCTGTTTGTGACTGGTACACATTCATAATGTATCTTGGGGCTGTTTGTGATTGGTACAACATTCATAATGTATCTTGGGGCTGTTTGTGATTGGTACAACATTCATAATGTGTCTTGGGGCTGTTTGTGACTGGTACAGCATTCATAATGTATCTTGGGGCTGTTTGTGATTGGTACAACATTCATAATGTGTCTTGGGGCTGTTTGTGACTGGTACAGCATTCTTAATGTATCTTGGGGCTGTTTGTGATTGGTACAACATTCATAATGTATCTTGGGGCTGTTTGTGACTGGTACAACATTCATAATGTATCTTGGGCTGTTTGTGATTGGTACAACATTCATAATGTATCTTGGGGCTGTTTGTGATTGGTACAACATTCATAATGTGTCTTGGGGCTGTTGTGACTGGTACAACATTCATAATGTATCTTGGGGCTGTTTGTGATTGGTACAACATTCATAATGTATCTTGGGGCTGTTTTGATTGGTACAACATTCATAATGTGTCTTGGCTGTTTGTGACTGGTACAGCATTCATAATGTATCTTGGGGCTGTTTGTGATTGGTACAATTCATAATGTGTCTTGGGGCTGTTTGTGACTGGTACAGCATTCATAATGTATCTTGGGGCTGTTTGTGATTGGTACAACATTCATAATGTATCTTGGGGCTGTTTGTGACTGGTACAACATTCATAATGTATCTTGGGGCTGTTTGTGATTGGTACAACATTCATAATGTCTTGGGGCTGTTTGTGATTGGTACAACATTCATAATGTGTCTTGGGGCTGTTTGTGACTGGTACAGCATTCATAATGTATCTTGGGGCTGTTTGTGATTGGTACAACATTCATAATGTGTCTTGGGGCTGTTTGTGACTGGTACACATTCATAATGTATCTTGGGGCTGTTTGTGATTGGTACAACATTCATAATGTATCTTGGGGCTGTTTGTGACTGGTACAACATTCATAATGTATCTTGGGGCTGTTTGTGATTGGTACAACATTCATAATGTATCTTGGGGCTGTTTGTGATTGGTACAACATTCATAATGTATCTTGGGGCTGTTTGTGATTGGTACAACATTCATAATGTGTCTTGGGGCTGTTTGTGACTGGTACAGCATTCATAGCGATATAACCG
>NW_024739941.1:0-31206 GCF_018991925.1 Homarus americanus | reverse complement strand
CCTGGTTCACTCTGACACTCCTTGGTACACCCTGACACTCCTAGTGTGGGCCATTCTAACACCCCTGTCTCCCCTGACACCCCAGGTACACCTCAGACACTTATGGACACCCTGGACACTCCCATACTACTCTGACACTCCCAGGCACACTTCTGACACTCTTGGCACCTCTGACACTCCCCAGGTACACTCTAACAATCCCTTGGTCTCCCTGACACTCCCCAGGTACACCCCAGACACTCCCTATATGTACACCCTCTGACACCCCAGGCACACTGACACCCTGTGTACTACTTCTGATAATTCTAGCACACTCTGACACTCCAGGTACAATCTCTCTGGACACTCCCAGTTACACTCTCCATGACATCCCAGTTACACCACTGACACTCCCAGGTACACCTCCTCTGACACTCCCAGGTACTCTTTTGATGCTGCCAGGCACTCCTCCTGACATCCTAGAACACTTGACATCCCCAGGTACACCACTGAAGGCCCCCAGGTACACCTGACACCCCAGGTACACCCTGACACCTAGGTACAATCACGATACTGCCAGACACCAGACACTGCCAGTACACTCACAGACACCCGAGGCACAGCCCCAGACACCCCAGTTACACCTCTATAACTCGCAGGGTGCACCCAGACACCCCTGCAAGCACCCCTGACACCCCAGGCACACCAATCACACCCCAAGTACAACCTGTCATCCCCAGGCACACCACCGACACCTAGGCACCTCTGACACTGCAGGCACCACTCTGACACCCCAGGCACACCTCACCCCAGGCACCACTGACACCCCAGCCAGCACCTCCGACACTCCCAGCTAACTCTGACACTCCCCAGGCACACCCCTGAGACATTCCTGGTACACCCTCTGATATCCCCAGGCACACTCTGACACTTCCTGACACAGCCCCCCTGACACTTGGTACCCATCACACCCCCTGCAAGCACAACTCCGATGACCCAGGTACACCACTTGGTACCACCAGATACACCCATGACACCCAGGTACACCCCTGGACACTCCCCAGTCATTCCCAGGCACACCTCTGACAATCCCAGGTACACCAGGCACCCCAGGCACCTCTGACACTTCCAGGCACTCTGACACACTCCCAGGTACACCACCCCTGACACTCTAAGTACACCTCTGACACCCAGATACACCCTCTGACACCCCAGGCACACCAATCACACTCCCATGCTGAACCTCTAATTTAGTGTACACCAATGATACTGAAGCAAGGCACAATTCCTGATAATTCCCCAGGCACACCCTCTGACACCCCTGAGGCACACCTCTGACACCTCCTCAGGAACACCTCTGACACCGCCAGGCATGCCCTCACCACAGGCATGCCCCTGAGACTTCCAGGTACAGCCCTTACACTTCCAGGTACACTTGACACCCCAGGTACACCAACAATGACACTCCCCAGGCACACCTCTGACACTCCCCCTGTTACACCTCTCTTGACACTCCCAGGCGCCAATGACACCTGTACACCTCTGACACATCCAGGTACACCCCTGACATTCTCCAGGTACACCAATGATAATTCCCTGTGCATACACTGCTGACACTCCCAGGCACACTGACACCCCAGGCACACCCCTGGACACCCCAGGCACACCTGACACCTGCAGGCACACCTGAGACACCCCAGGCACCTGACACCCCAGGTACACCCTGACACCCCAGGCACACCTCCTCTGACACCCCAGTTACACCTCCGACACTCCCAGCTACACCCCTGACACCCCAGGCACTGCTGACACCCCAGGCACACCTCTGATACTCCCAGGTACACCTGATGGCCTCCAGATACACCTCACACCCCAGGCACACCAATCACACTCCCAAGTACAACTCTGACACCCCAGGCACACCACTGGGACACCCCAGGCATGTCCTGACACCCCAGGTACCCCTGACGCTGCCAGGTACTCCCTCCGACACCCCAGGAACACTCCTTCTGACACACCCCAGTGTGCACACCTCTGACACCCAGGCACACCGGCTGACACTCCCAGGCACAACTCCCCGACACCCCAGGCACACCGCCGACACCTGCCAGGTACACCCCAGACACCACAGGTACACTCAGACACTCCCAGTGCCAGCCCACACCCCAGTTACACCTCTATAACTTCCCCAGGTGCACCTGTGACACCCCAAGTGCACTGACACTCCCCAGGCATACCAATCACACTCCCAAGCATAACTCTGACACTCCCAGGTACACTACTGACACTCCCAGGTACACTCTGACACTCCCCAGGCACTTCTGACACCTGCACACCTCCCTGACACCCCAGGCACCACCGACACCCCAGCTACACCTCCACACGCCCAGTTACACCCCACACCCCAAGCACACACCCCACACTCCAGGTACACCTCCCCACACTCCCAGGCACACCTCTGACACCTCCGGACACATCTCCCCACACCCAGGCACACCAATCACACTCCCAAGTACAACTCTGACACCCAGTACCCACTGACACCTGCCACCAGATACACTATGACACTCCAGGTGTCCTTCACACCCCAGTTACACCCCCTGACATCCCAGGCACACCTCTGACAATCCCAGTACACTCAGGCACTCCCCAGGTACACCTCTCTGACATCCCAGGTACACTCCCCTGACACTCCAGGTACACCCTGACACTTCCAGATACAATTCTGACACCTGAGGCACTGCAATCACACCCCTGAGGCACAAGTCTGAAAATTCCCCAGGCACACCACTGACACTCACCAGGCACACTCCTTCTGACACCCCAGGCACACCCCTGGAAACCTCCCAGGTACACCTCTTCTGACACCCCAGGCACACTCTGATACGCCCAGTGGCATACCTCTGACACCCCAGGCACACCGCCGCACCCCAGGCACACCGCTGACAGTGCAAGATACACCTGACATCCCATGTACACCCCAGACACTTCCAGGCAGACCCAAGACACCCCAGGTACACCCCAGACACTCCCCAGGCACACCTCCCACACCCCAGGCACACCTCTGACACTCCCCAGGCACCCCAGGATGCTTCCCAGGCACTCCTCCGACACCCCAGGAACATCTCAGGCACCTGGTACACCTCCTCTGGACACCCAGGCACACCCCCACACTCCCTGCACACCCCTGTGACACACTCCAGGCACACCTCTGACACCCCAGGCACTCAACGACACCCCAGGCACACCACCGACACTCCCTGGAACACCTCTGACACTCCCCTGCACACCAATGACACCTAGGCACACCTCTGACACTTCAGGCACATCCCTGACACCTCAGGCACACCGGCACCCCAGGCACACCCTCTGAGCCCTTGTGCACACTCTTACACTTGCCTCCCTGACACCCCAGGTACACCCCAGACACTCCCCAGGCACACCCCAGATTCCCAGGTAAAGCTCAGACACCCTGTGCACACTCAGACATTCCCCTAGGTGCACCCAGACGCCCAAGTGCAAGCCTCTGACACCCCTGGTGTGCATACACTCTCACACACCCAGGCACACCTTGACACCAGTTGCCACTGCCTCCATAATCTCTGTGTACACCTCTGACACCTCCCAGATACACCTCTGACACTCCAAGGCATAACACCAAAGGGATACTACCAGGTACTCCTCTCCACACTCCCCAGGCACACCCTCCGATACTCCCCAGGCACACCTCCGATACTCCTCTGCCAGACACCTGATACACACACTCCCTGCACACCCCAGACACTCCCTGGTTCAATTTCCTCTGACACTCCAGATACACCCAGACACCCCAGGCACACCAACAATGATACCACCAGGCACACCCCTGACACCCCAGGCATACCTTCATACCCCAGGCACACTGCTGACACCCCAGGCAGTTGACCTGCCGCCGACACTGCACCACCCCTGACATTCCATGTACACCAGACACTCTGAGGTAGACTGAAGACACCCCCAGGTACACCCTTCACAGACACTCCCAGGCACACCTCTGACACTCCCAGGCACACCCTCTGACACCCCAGGCACACCACCTCTGACACGGTGTAATCCCCTTGACGCCCCAGGTACCTCCTCCGACACCCCAGGAACACCTCTCAGATACTCCCAGGTACACCTTTGACACTCCCCAGGCACACCGCCGACACTCCAGGTGTGTCAATAATCACAGACACCGCCAGGCACACCCCTGCAGACACACTACCAGGTACACCCCAGACACCCCAGGCACAGCTCAGACACACCCCCAGGCACACCTCAGACACCCCCAGGCACACCTCAGGCACCTATAGGTACACCCCTGACAGTTCCAGGTACACCCCTGACACTCCAGGCACACCTCCACACCCCACGGCCACCAACAATGACACCCCAGGTACACCTCTGACACTCCAGGCCACTCAGGATACGCCCAGGCATACCTCTCTGACAATCCCAGGCACACCTCTGGACACCTCCAGGCACACCTCTGACACCCCAGGCACACCCATGACACCCCAGGCACACTCTGACACCTCAGGCATGCACCCTTACACCCTGGTTCCTCCCTGACATCCCCAGGTACACCCTAGACACTCCCAGGTACACCGCCGACACCCAGCAGCACACTGCTGACACTGCCAGGCAAGTGCCACCTCAGACACTGCAAGTGTACACCTCAGACCATCCCAGGTGTCACAGACACCCCAGCAACACCTCAGATCTCCCAGGTGCACCCCAGACAAACCCACCTCTGATACCCCAGGCACACCTCTGGACACCTCCAGATACACCTCTCACCCCAGGTGCACACCAATCACACTCCCAAGCACAACTCTGACACTCCCAGGTACACCACTGGATACTCCCAGGTACACCCTCTGACACTCCTGCAGGCACTCTGACGCTGCCAGGTACCCCTCCGACACTCCCAGGAACACCTCTGACACTCCCAGGTACACCCCTGACACCCAGGTACACTGACACCCCAGGCAGTACACCCTTGACACTCCCAGGCACATCATGACACTGCGGTACACCCTTGCAGACACTGCCAGGTGTACACTTCAGACACCCCAGGTACAGCCTTCACACACTCCCAGTTACACTCTATAACTCCTAGGTGCACCTGTGACACTCCCAAGTGCACCTGACACTCCTAGTATACCAATCACAATTCTAAGCAACTGACACTCTAGGCATACCATTTGAAGAATTCTAGTAATAATTCTCTGATACATCTTAAAATACTGACACTCCCAGTGTTAATTCTTCTTATCCTGCATGCCCACTGACACCCCAGTTACACCTCCCATGCCCAGCCACACCCCTGACACTCCCAAGCACACCCCACACCCTATAGGTACACCTCTGATATTCCCCAGGTACACCTCTGACACCTGACACCCCTACACCCCAGGTACACCAATCTACACTCAAGTGCCAACTCTAAGGTACCCTGTGTATTCCCTACTGACACTACCAGATACACTTACAGACACTCAGGCCCCCGAAATTCTAGCTACACCCCTGATATTCTAGGTACACCTCTGATAATCCCAGGTATGCACTCCCCAGGTACACCTCTGACACCCAGCACCCTGACACTTCCAGGCACACCTCCCCACACTTCCATACACCCCTGACACCCAAGGTACACCAATCACACCCCTGGCACAACCTGACACTCCCAGGTACACTGACACCACCAGTGCCATTCTGACACTCCCCAGGCACACCTCTGACACTCCAGGTAGACACCTCTGAATTCCCCAGGCACACCTCTGATACGCCCAGGTATAGCCCCTCACACCCCAGGTACACCACGCTGGCACTCCTGAAAGCACCGCCGACAGTGCATGTCTCTGATGATCCCATGTACACCCTTGTGATGACTTCCAGGTAGACTTCCAAGACACCCTAGTACACCCTGTGACACTCTAGGTACAATTTCTGACAATTCCCCAGGTACACCTCTGACACTGCAGTAGGTACTCACGCCCTAGACCCTCCGACACCCCAGGAACATCCCAGGCACCCACAGGCACACCCCTCCAGACACTCCAGGCACACCCCTGGGACACTCCCCACAACTTGCAGACACTCCAGGCACCCACAAATTCCCCAGGCACACCCCACGAGACACCCCAGGCACACCACTGACACTCCCAACACCTCTGACACTCCCTGCACACCAATGACACTCCTAGGCACACCTCTCTGACACTTCCAGAAAGCACACCTCTGACACCTAGGCACCCCTGACCTCCCAGGCACACCTCTGACACTCCCAGCACACCCCACACCCCTGGTCTTCCCCACACCCCAGGCACACCTCAGACAATTTTGCAGGCACACTGTAATTCCCAGCAGGTAAAGCCCAGACACCCCAGCACACCCTTGACACTTCCAGGCACACCCTGAGACTTAGGCACACCCCTGACACTCTCCAGATACACCTCTGACACTCCCCAGGTACACCAATCACACCCCAAGTACAACCTGACACCCCCAGGCACACCACTGACACTACCAGGCACACCACTGACACTCCCAGCACACCTCTCACACTCCAGGCACCCCCACACCAGTCACACCACCTTGACACTTCCAGGCACACCCTGACACTTCCAGCACACCCCTGACACCCCAGGCACACCAACACACCCCAGGCACTTCCAGACACTCCAGGTAAAGCCCAGACACCCCAGCAACACCAGACACCCCAGGCACCAGACACTCCCAAGTGCACCTCTGACACCCCACGCACACCCTGACACTGCACACCTCACAATTCCCGGCACACTTGACACCTCCAGAGACACACATATGACACTCCAGGCATAACCAATGATACTACCAGGCCACCTCTGACACTCTGCACCTCCGATACTCCCAGGCACACACCTCCGATACTCCAGGTACACCTCAGACACTCCCCTGGTTCACCCTGATAGCCCAGACACACCTCTCGACACCCCAGGCACACCACAATGACACAGGCACACCCCTGACACTCCCCAGGCACACCCTCTGATACCCAGGCACACCAACGACACACCCAGGCCACCCCACACTCCAGGACACACCCCGACACTCCAGGCACACCAACGACACTCCCAGGACAACAACACGACACCCCAGGCACACCCCTGACACCCAGGCACAACTCAGACACCCAGGCACACCACTACACACCATGCACACACCTGAAAACTCCAGGCACACCCCTTGACACTCCAGGCACACCAATGACAATCCCAGGCACACTGACACTCCCAGGTACACCGCCGACACTGCACACCACAGACACCGCCACAGGCACACCCCAAACACCCCTGCAAAGCTCAGACACCCTAAACCCTCAGACCCCAGGTGCACCCAGACAACCCAAGCACCACTGACACCCAAGGCACACCTCTGACACCCTAGCACACCTCCGACAATCCCAGGCAACCCCTGACACCCCCAGGCACACTTCCCACACACCCATGCACACCCCACACCCAGCCACACCCTCATACCCAGGCACACTTGATATCACAGACACACCCCTGACACCCCCCAGGCACACCAATGACACACCAGGCACACCTCTGACACCCCAGGCACACCGCTGACACTCCCCAGGCACACCCCTGACACTTCCAGGCACACCGCCGACACTGCCAGGCACACCAGACACTGCCACAGGCACACTTCAGACACTCCCATAAAGCCTCCAGACACCCCAGTCACACCTCACAGAAACTCACACCCATGCACCCCTGACACCTCCCGCAAGCACACTATTACACACCCCAGCACACCCACACCCACAACCACACCACACCCACACCCACACATCTGGACACTCCCAGGCACAACTCCGACACCCCACACACCCAAATTCCCCAGGCACACCCCCGACACCTCCAGGCACACCTCTGACACCCCAGGACACCCTAACTCACCACACCCACACCAACCACACCACACAACACCACACCCCACACACACCCAACCCCAGGCACCTCTGACACTCCCAAGCACACCCTGACACCCCAGGCACACACATCTGGACACCCATGCACACCTCTGACACTTGTCCACACCCCAGACACCTCCAGGCACACCCACAACCCCAGGCACACCCACACTTGCACCCCCACACCCAGGCAACACCCCTGACACTCCCAGGCACACCTCTGACACCCCCAGGCACACCCTCTGACACCCCAAACCCACCACACCCACCCCACACAACACACCACCACCACACCACCACAACAAACCACCACACCAAACACCCCCGGCACCACCACATTCCCCTGTCTACCCTCTGACACTCCTGGTCCAGCCCTTGACACCCAGGAAACACCTCTGACATTCCAGGCACACCTCCGATACTCCCCAGGACACACTCCGATTCCCCAGGTACCTCCACACCCCCTGGCACACCCCCCACACCCCTGCACACCTCAGATACCCCAGGCACACCTCTGACACTCCACATACACCCTGACACCCCAGGCACCAATGAACACCAGGCACACTCTAACACTTGGTCACCTCCAATAATCCCAGGTACACCTCCGACAATCCCAGGCACACTTCCAGACACTCCTGGTTCACCTCTGACACTCCCTGGCACACCTCTGACACCCAGGAACACCAATGACACACCAGGCACACCTCTCAAGACCTCCCAGGTACACCCCTGACACCTAGGCACACCAATGACACCCCCAGGCACACCAGCTGACATTCCAGGCACACCGCTGACACCGCCTGGCACACACCCCAGACAATGCCAGGCACACCCCAGACACTCCCAGGCAAAGCTCCAGACACTCCAAGCAACACCTCAGACACTCCCCAGGTGCACCTGCAGGACACCCCCAGGCACACCTCTGACACTCACAGGCACACCTCTCCGACACTCCCTCCAGGCACACCCCTGACACTCCAGGCACACTAATCACACACCCAAGCACACCCTTGACACCCCAGGCACACCTCTCTCATACCCCAGGCACACCCCTGACACATCCAGATACACCTCTGACACTCCAAGAACACCACCTACTTCCAGATACACCTCTGACACTCCCCAGATACACCTCTGACAATCCCCAGGTACACCTCCGACACTAGGAGACACCCCTGACACTCCCCAGGCACACCTCACACACCCAGGCACACCTTGACACTCCCCAGGCACACCCTCTCATAACACTCCCAGGTGCACCTCTGACACTTCCAGCATACACCTCTGACACTCCCAAGCACACCTCTGACACTCCCCAGGTACACCACGATACTACCAGGCACACCTCTGACACCCCAGGGCACACCCACACCCCCAGGCACACCTCAGACACTCCCCTGGTTCACCCCTGACACTTCCAGACATCTCTGACACCCTGCACACTACTAGGTACACCTCTGACACTGCAGGTACACCTCCGATACCCCAGGCACACCTGATACTCCCAGGCACACCTCAGACACTCCCTGGTCTCCCCTGACACCCCTGCCCCACCCTGACACTCCTGTACACCTCTGACCTCCCCAGGTACTAATCTGACACTCCAGGCACACCCTCTGACACTCCCAGGCACACCATCACACCCCCACAATCAGAACCACAGATACACCCCTGACACTCCCAGGCACACCCCACACCACGGATACACCTCTGACACTTAGGCACACCAACACAACCCAAGCACAACCACACACCATGTACACCACTGACACTACCAGATACACCAATGACACACCAGGTACACCCCTGACACTCTCAAGATACACCCCCTGACACCCCAGGTACACCAATGACAACTCCACCCCAGGCACACCCAGGCACACTCCCCAAACCCACACCCATGACACTTCCAGGCACACCCCAGACCTCAAGGCACACCCCAGACACCTCCAGACAAACCCCGGACAATTTGCACACCAATCACACCCCAAGCACAACTCTGACCCCAAGCACCACTGACACTACCAGGCACACCTCCTCTAACACTCCCCAGGCACACCCTGACAATCCCCACATCTGACACCCCAGGCACACCCCTCACACACCCAGGTACACCTCTGACACCCCAGGCACACCATAACTCCCAGGCACACCCTCTGACACTTCAAGATACACCCCTGACATCCCATGCACACCAAAGACACTACCAGGTACACCCCAGACACTCCCAGACACCCTGAGACACCACAGTACACCAGACACCCCAGGCACACCCCCTGACACTCCCAGCTACACCCCTGACACCCCCAGGCACACCCCTGAAACCAGGCACACCCAAACCACCAAGTACACCAATGACACCCCAGGCACACCCACTGACACTCCCAGGCACACCCCTGACACTCCCAAGCACACCAATGACACCCCAGGCACACCAATGACCAAAGCACACCCTGACACTCCCAGGCACACCTCCGACACCCAAGGAACACCTCTGACACTCCCCAGCACACCCTGACACCCCCAGGCACAACTTGACACTTCCAGCACACACCCCTGACACTCCCAGGCACACCACACTACCAGGCACACCAATGACACCCCAGGCACACCGACACCTCACACAAACACACACCATACACAAACCCCAGGCACACCCCAGACACCCAGGCACCCTGACAACCCTGTCAAACTCCACACCCTGAGCAACACCTCACACCCCAGCACCCAGCAGTCACAACCACCCCACACCCCAGGCACACCTCACACCAGCACACACCCCAGACACCCAGACACACACATGACACCCACCACTCCCAACATACCCACCAGGCACACCTCTGACACTCCCTGCAGGCACACCCTGGACACCCCAGGCATGACCTCCAAGATACTCCCCAGACACACCCCACACCCTGGCTCACCCTGACACTTCCAGACACACCTCTCGACACCCCAGGCACAACTAATGATACTACCAGGTACACCTCACACCCCAGGCACACCTCACACTCCCAGGTACACCTCTGACACTCCCCATGCACACCCCACACCAGGTACACCTCTGACACCCAGGCACACCCCTGACACCCCAGGCACACCAATGACACCTTGTACGCCTCTGACACCTCTGGAACACCTCTGGACACTCCCCAGGCACACCTCTGACACACCTGAGTACACCCCTATACCTGTGCACACCCCTGACACTTCCAGGCACACACTGACACCCCAGGCACTGCTGACACCCCAGGCACACCGCTGACACTGCCAGGCACACCCTCTGACACTGCCAGGTACACCTCAGACACCCTGTGCAAAGCTCACACACCCCAGCAACACCTCAGACATCCCAGGTGCACCTGTGAACCGCGCACCACTGACACTCCCAGGCACACCTCCCTGACACTCACAGGTACACCTCCCACAACCCAAAGCACCCCTGACAACTCCCAGGCACACCCCTGACACACCCAGGCCACCCTTGACACTTCCACCCCTGACACTCCCAGGCACACCACTGACACTACCAGGGACACCTGACACTCCCCAGGCACACCCCTGACACCCCAGGTACACCCTGACACTCCAGGCACCATGACACCCTGTTATTCAAGCACACACTCCCAGACACACCAGGCAGCTCAGACACTCCCAGCTACACCCCAGAACTCAGGTACACCCTGACACCCCAAGGCACCCCTGACACCCCAGGCACACATCTGACACTCCCAGACACACCGCGACACTCCCAGCTACACCCTCAGACACTCCCAGGCACACCTCAGACACTTCCAGGCAAATCTCTCTGACAATCCCCAGGCACACTACACTCAGATGCACTCCAGGCACACCTCTGACACCCCAGGTACACCTCTGACACTCCAGGCACACCTCCTCTGACTCCACACCTCGACAATCCCAGGCACACCTCTGACACTCCCAGGCCACACCCCCTCACACCCCAGGCACACTCTGACACCCCAGGTACACCCTGACACCCCAGGCACACCTCTGACACCCCAGGCACACCACTGATAACTACCCTGACACCTCTGCTGACACCCCAGGCACACCCTGACACTCCCAGGCACACCTCCTGACACTCCCAGGCACACCTCCGACACACCCAGGTAACTCCTCTGACACTCCCCAGGCACACCTCTGACACCCCCAGCACCTCAGATACTCCCAGGCACACCTCTGACACTCCCAGATACACCTCTGACACTCCCAGGTACACCAACGACACCAGGCACACCTAACACTCCCAGGCACACTCCCTGACACTCCAGTGCACACCTCAGACACCCCAGGCACACTCCTGACACTCCCTGCTCACTGACACACTCCAGGCACACCTCTGACACTCCCTGAGCACACACCTCTGACACACCAGGCACACCTCTCCCTGCAATTCCCAGGCACACCCCAGGTACACCACAATGACACCCCAGGTACACCTCTGACATTCCTGCACACCTCTGACACTCCCTGGCACCACTTCAGACAATCCAGGCACCCCAGGCAAACCTCAGACACTCCCAGAACACCTCTGACACTCCCAGGCACCTGTGACACTCCCAGGCACACTGACACCAGTGCCTCACACCCAGGCACACCTCTGCACACCTACAGCCACACACCCAGGCACACTCTTGACTCCCCAGGTACACCACAACCTCTATACAGGCACACCTCTGACACCCCAGACACACCTTGACACTCTATATTCCTGCACTTGCAGATACACCTCTGATACTCCCAGATACACCTCAGACACTCCCCAGGCACACCTCTGACACCAGGCACACTTCTGACACCCCAGTACACCTCTCACACACCCAGGCACACCCCATACCCTACACACCTCTCTCATACCCCAGGCACCTCTCTGACACCAGACACCCCTGACACCTCCAGGCCTCCACACCCACTAACAACCACCAAGCACACCTCTGACACCCCAGGCACACCTGAACACCCCAGGTACACCACAAACACCCCTTCACCCATACACCTCAGAACACTTCACCCAGGCACACCAATCACACCACAAGTACACATTCAATCACACCTCCAACCCCAGGCACACCACCGACAACTAGACACACCTAAGACACTCTAGTACACCCTGACACACCCCCAGTTCACCCCTGACACTCCCCAGGCACACCCCAACTCCTGCACCTAACACCAGGCACACCTCAGACACCCCAGGCACACCTCTGACACTCCCAGGTACACCTCCAGTTCCAGGTGCCACACCCTGAGACCTCCCAGGCCACCTCCTGACACTTCCAGATACACCCTGACACCCAGGTACACCAATCACAATCCCAAGTACAACTCTGACACCCCAGGTACACCACTGACACTACCACGTACACCTCTGACACCTACACACACCTCTGACACCCCAGGCACACCTCTGACACTCCCAGGTACACCTCTGATACGCCCAGGTATACCTCTGACACTCCCAGGCACACCGCTGACACCCAGGTACACCGCTGACACTGCAAGATACACCCCTGACATTCCATGTACACCCCTAGACACTTCCAGGTACACCCCAGACACTCCCAGGTACACCTCAGACACTCCCCAGGCACACCTCTGACACTCCCAGGTACACACCCTGACACCCCAGGTACTCCCCACACCCTAGGTACCTCAGACCCCAGGCACACCCCTGACACTCCCAGGCACACCTCCGGACAATCCCAGGCACACCTCAGCACCTGTACATCATGCTCCAGGCACACCCCGACACTTCCAGGCACACCCTGACACTTCCACGGCACACCCTCTGACACTCCCAGGTACACCTGACACTCCCAGGCACACCGCTGACACTGCAAGATACACCTGACATTCCATGTACACCCCAGACACTTCCAGGTACACCCTGACACTTCCAGGTACACACCCCTGACACTTCCAGGTACACCTCTGACACTCCCCAGTTACACCAATGACACCCCAGGCACACCACTGACACTCCCCTGGTACAACTCTTGACACTCCCAGGCACACCAATGACACCCCAGGTACACCTCTGACACTCCAAGGTACACCTCTGACACTCCCAGTACACCCCTGACACCCCAGGCACACCTCTGACACTCTAAGGAACACCTCTGACACTCCCAAGTACAACAACGACACTCCCCAGGTACACCACTGACACTCTGGTACACCTCTGACACTCCCCAGGTACACCAATGACACCCCAGGTACACCTCTGACACTTCAAGGCACCCTGACACTCCTGTGCACACCTCTGACACTCCCAGGCACACCTCTGACACTCTAAGGAACACCTCTGACACTTCCAGGTACACCCTGACACTCCCTGGCACACCAATGACACACCCCAAGCACACCTCTGACACTCCCCTGGTACACCTCTGACACCCCAGTCACACCAATGTCACACTCAGGTACACCCTGACACTTCCAGGCACACCCCGACACTTCCAGGTACACCAATGATACTCCAGGCACACCGCTGACACTCCAGGCACACCAAGGACACTGCCAGGCACACCCCAGACACTGCCAGGTACCTCAGACACTAGGTGCAAAGCCTCAGACACCCCAGTAACACCTCAGACATCTCAGGTGCACCCAGACACCCCAAGTGCACCTCTGACACTCCCCAGGCACACCTCCTGACACTCCCCAGGCACACCTCCGACACCCCAGGCACACTTCTCACACACCCAGGTACACCTTGACACCCAGTACACCTCACATACCCCCAGGCACACCCTGACACTTCCAGTTACACCTCTGACACCCCAGGCACACCAATGATAACTACCAGGTACACCTCTGACACTCCCAGGCACACCTGATACTCCCAGGCACACCTGATACTCCCAGGCACACCTCAGACACTCCCTGGTTCACCTCTGATACTCCAGATACACCTCTGACACTCCCAGGCACACCAATGATACTACCAGGTACACCTCCTGACACCCCAGGCACACCTCTGACACTCCCAGGCACACCTCTGACACTTCAGGAACACTCTGACAACCCCAGGCACACCTCTGACACCCCAGGCACACCTCTGACACCCCTGGCACACCTCTGACACTCCCAGGCACACCAATGACACACACCCAGGTTCACCTCTGATATTCCAGACACACCTGACACCCCAGGCACACCAATGATACTCCCACGCACACCGCTGACACTCCCAGGCACACCCCTGACACTGCCAGGTACACCCCAGGCACTGCAAGGTACACCCTGACACCCCAGGCAAAGCCTGACATTCCCCAGGTGCACCTGTGACACTCCCCATGCACCCCTGACACTCCCCAGGCACACCTCTTACACTCCCAGGCACACCTCCGACAATCCCAGGCACACCCCTGACACCCGAGGCACACTCTCACACACCCAGGTACACCTTGACACCCCAGGCACACCCCTCATACCCCCAGGTACACTCTGACACTTCCAGGTAACACCCCTGACACTCCCAGGTACACCCCTGACACTTCCACGCACACTCTGACACTTCCAGATACACCCTGACACTCCTGCACACCAATCACAATCCTAGGCACAACCTGACACCCCAGGCACACCACTGACACTACCAGGCACACCCTCTGACACCTCCAGGCACACCTCTGACACTCCCAGGCACACCTCTGACACTCCCCAGGTACACCCTCTGATACGCCCAGGTATACCTCTGACACTCCCAGGCACACCGCTGACACTCCCAGGCACACCGCTGACACTGCAAGACACACCCTGACATTCCATGTACACCAGACACTTCCCAGGTAGACCTCAGACACCCCAGGCCACCTCAGACACCCCAGGCACACCCCTGACACACTCCCAGGCACACCTCTGACACTCCCAGGCATCCTTGACGCCCTAGGTACCCCAGACACCCCAGCCACACCCCTGACACCCCAGGCACACCTCTGACAACCCAGGCACACCTCAGGCACCCCAGGCACACCCATGACACTCCAGGCACACCCTGACACTCCAGGCACACCCTGACACCTCCACGCACACCCCTGACACTCCCAGGCACACCGCTGACACCCCAGGCACACCGCCTGACACTGCAAGATACACCTCTGACATTCCATGCACACCCCAGACACTCCAGGCACACCCCTGACACTCCAGGCACACACCTGACACTTCCAGGCACACCTCTGACACCCCAGCTCACACCACACGACACCCAGGTACACCACACGACACTGGCACACCTCTGACACCTGGCTGCACACCTCTGACACTCCCAGGCACACCTCTGACACTCCCCAGAACACCTCTGACACTCTAAGGAACACCCTGACACTCCAAGCACAACAACGACACTCCCAGGCACACCACTGACACCCCCTGGCACACCTCTGACACCCCAGGCACACCAATGACACCCCAGGCACACCTCTGACACTCTCAAGGCACACCTCTGACACCCCAGGCACACCTCCACCCCAGGCACACCTCCTGACACTCCAAGGAACACCTCTGACACTCCAGGCACACCCCCTGACACTCCCCTGGCACAACCAACACACTCCCAAGCACACCTCTGACACTCCCCGGTACACCTCTGACACCCCAGTTACACCAATGTCACACCAGGTACACCCTGACACTTCCAGGCACACCCCTGACACTTCCAGGCACACCAATGATACTTGGCACACCGCTGACACTCCAGGCACACCGCTGACACTGCCAGGCACACCCCAGACACTGCCAGGCACTCTCAGACACCCCAGGCAAAGCTCAGACACCCCAGCAACACCAGACACTCTCAGGTGCACTCAGACACTCCCAAGTGCACCTCTGACACCCCAGGCACACCTGACACCCCAGGCACACCTCCGACACACCCCAGGCACACTTCTCACACACCCAGGCACACCTTGACACCCCCGTGCACACCCACATACCCCAGGCACACCTCCTGACACTCCAGTTACACCTGACACCCCAGGCACACCAATGATACCACCAGGCACACCCTGACACCCCAGGCACACCTCCGATAACTCCCAGGCACACCTCCGATAATCCCCAGGCACACCTCAGACACCCCTGGTTCACCTCTGATACTCCAGATACACCCCTGACACCCCAGGCACACCAACGATACCACCAGGCACACCTCTGACACTCACAGGCATACCCTCTGACACTCCCAGGCACACCCTCTGACACTCTCAGGAACACCTGACACTCCCAGGCACACCCTCTGACACTCCCCAGGCACACCTCTGACACTCCCTGGTACACCTCTGACACCCCAGGCACACCAATGACACACCAGGTTCACCTCTGATACTTCCAGATACACCTCTGACACTCCCAGGCACACCAATGACACTCCCACGCACACTGCTGACACCCCAGGTACACCCCTGACACTGCCAGGCACACCAGGCACTGCACACCTCAGACACTCCCAGGCAAAGCCAGACACTCCCATGCACCTGTGACACTCCCAAGCGCACCTTGACACTCCCAGGCACACCTCTCATACTCCCAGGTGCACTTCTGACACTTCCAGATACACCTCTGACAATTCGGTGGCACACCAATGATACTACCAGGTACACCTCTGACACCCCAGTTACACCGCGACACTGCCAGATACACCCATGACACTCCAAGCACACCCCTGACACTTGTACACCCCTGACTCTCCCAGGCACACCTCTGACAATCCAAGGCACACCTCAGGCAATCCCCAGGCACACCTCTGACACTTCCAGGTACACCCCCTGACACTTCCAGGAACACCCTGACACTTCCAACCACACCTCTGACACCCCAGGCACACCAATGACACTCCCAGGCACACCACTGACACTCCCTGGCACACCCCGACAATCCCAGGCACACCTCTGACACCCAAGGCACACTTCACACACCCAGGCACACCTTGACACCCCAGGCACACCTCATATTCCCAGGCACACCTCTGACACTTCCAGATACACCTCTGACACCCCAGGCACACCAATGATACCACCAGGCACACCTCTGACACTCCCCAGGCACACCTCCGATACTCCCCAGGTACACCTGATACCCCAGGCACACCTCAGACACTGCCTGGTTCACCTCTGACACTTCCTGATACACCTCTGACACTCCCAGGCATACAAATGATACTAGGTACTCGACACTCCCAGGTACACCTCCGACTCCCCAGGCACACCTCCGAAACTCCCAGGCACACCTCAGACACTCCTGGTTCTCCTCTGACACTCCCTGGTTCACCTCTGACACTCCCTGGCACACCTCTGACACCCCAGGCACACCACCCACACTCCCTGGTTTCCCCTGACTTGCTCCCAGGCACACCTCAGGCTCCCCAGGCACACCCCTGACACTCCCAGGCACACCTCCCCCAGCATCAGGCACCCCAGGCACACCCAGGTGCCTATGCCTCCAGGCACCCCCTGACACTCCAGGTACACCCTGACACTTCACGCGCACCTCTGAACACCCCAGGCACACCGCTGACACTCCCAGGCACACCGCCGACACTGCAAGATACACCTCTGACATTCCATGTACACCTCAGACACTTCCAGTACCACCCCTGACACTTCCAGGCACACACCCTGACACTTCCAGGCACACCTCTGACACTCCCAGTTACACCAATGCCCAGGCACACCACGTGCTCTGTGCCCCAAGTACACCTCTGACACTTCAAGGTACACCTCCTGGCACTCCCAGGTACCTCTGACACTCCAGACACCTCTGACACTCTAAGGAACACCTCTGACACTCCAGTACAACAACGACACTCCAGGAATCACCAGCACTCCCTGGTACACCTCTGACACTCCCAGGCACACCAATGACACCCCAGGCACACCTCTGACACTTCAAGGTACACCTCTGACACTCCCCAGGTACACCTCCTTGCACTCCCAGGTACACCTCTGACACTCTAAGGAACACCTCTGTACTTGGTACACCCCTAGGCACTCCCTGGTACACCAATGACACTCCCAAAGTACACCTCTGACACTCCTGGTACCTCCTGACCTCCCACCAGTTACCAATGTCACACTCAAATTCTCACACTTCCAGGTACACCCCTGACACTTCCAGGTACCAATGATACTTCCAGGCACACCGTGACACTCCCAGGTACACATGCCTCACAGGCACACCCCAGACACTGCCAGGCTCTCAGGCTCCCAGGTAAGCTCAGAAATCCCAGTAACCCCAGACACTCTCAGGTGCACCTGTGACTCCCCAAGTGCCTCTGACACTCCCAGGCCACACTCTGACACTCCAGGTACCTCCGACACCCCAGGCACACTTCCACACCAGGTACACCTTGACACTCCCAGGCACACCTCCGTACTCCCAGGTACCTCTGACACTTCCAGATTACACCTCTGACACTCCCAGGCACACCAATGATGCTACCAGGTCACCTCTGACACTCCGAGTACCTCGATACTCCCAGGCACACCTCCGTGCTCAGGTACACCTCAGACACTCCCTGGTTCACCTCTGATACTCCAGATACACCTCTGACACCCCAGGTACACCAATACTACCAGGCACACCTCTGACACTCCCAGGTACCTCTGACACTCCCAGGTACACCTCTGACACTCCTCAGGAACACCTCTGACACTCCCAGGCACACCTCTGACACTCCCCAGGCACACCTCTGACACTCCCTGGCACACCTCTGACACTCCCAGGTACACCAATGACACACTCAGGTTCTGCCTCTGATGCTTCCAGATACACCTCTGACACTCCCAGGTACACCAATGATGCTCCACGACCTGACAACCTCCCAGGTACACCTGACACTGCCAGGTACCACCTCCAGGCACTGCAAGGTGCACCTCAGACACTCCCAGAAAGCTCAGACACTCCCAGGTGCACCTGTGACCTCAAGTGCACCTTGACACTCCAGGTGCACCCTCTCCATACTCCCAGGTGCACTTCTGACACTTCCAGATACACCTCTGACACTCCCAGGTACCCAATGATACTACCTGGTACACCTCTGACACTCCCAGTTACACCATGACACTGCCAGATACACCCGCGACACTCCCAGCCACACCCCTGACCTCCCAGTTGACTCTCCCAGGTACACCTCTGACAATCCAAGGTACACCTCAGGCACTCCCCGGTACCTCTGACACTTCCAGGTACACCCCTGACACTTCCAGGTACACCCCTGACACTTCCAACTACCTCTGACACTCCCAGGCACCAATGACACTCCCAGGTACACCACCCAACACCCCTGGCCACCCTGACAATCCCAGGTACCTCTGACACTCCAATGCACACTTCCCACACACCCAGGTACCCTTGACACTCCCACATCACTCTCATATTCCCAGGTACCTCCAAACACTTCCAGATACCTCTGACACTCCCAGGTACACCAATGATGCTACCAGGTGCACCTCGGCACTCCCAGGTACCTCCCGTGCTCCCAGGTACACCTCCCGATACTCCCAGGTACACCTCAGGCACTGCCTGGTTCACCTCTGACACTTCCTGATACACCTCCCCAACACTCCAGGCCACACCAGTGGCCTACAGGTGCACTCCCAGCACTCCCAGGTACCTCCCGTGCTCCCAGGCCTCCCGTGCTCCCAGGTACACCTCAGACACTCCCTGGTTCACCTCACAGTGCTTCCAGATACCTACAGCCTCCCCTACACCAATGATACTACCAGGTGCACCCCAACTCCCAGGTACACCTGGCCTCCCAGGTACACCTCTGACACTCTCCAGAACACCTCTGACTGCTCCCGTGCCTCTGACCTCCCAGGTACACCTCTGACACTCCTGGTGCCTCCCTGACACTGGTGCCACCAATGACACACTCAGGTTTCACCTCTGATGCTTCCAGATGCCTCCAGCACTCGGGTACACCAATGATACTCCATGCCTTGTGCTCCCAGGTACACCCCTGACACTGCCAGGTACACCTCCAGGCACTGCAGGTACACCTCAGCCTCCCAGGTAAAACTCCAGGCACTCCCAGGTGCACCTGTTGCTCCAAGTGCCTTTGACCTCCCAGGCCTCTCGCCTCCCAGGTGCACTTCGGCACTTCAAGTGTTCCAGCCTCTGCGTGCACCAGCCAATGCTACCAGGTACACCTCTGTGCTCCCAGTTACACCATGACACTGCCAGATATACACCGCGACACTCCCAAGTACACCCCTGACACTCCCCGGTTACACCACCATTTTCTCCCCGGGTACCTCCCCCGACAATCCAAGGTACACCTCAGGCGCTCCCGTTTTTCCTGACGCACTTCCGGGTACACCTGACACTTCCAGGTACACCCCTGGCACTTCCCTTCTCTGGCATCCCGGGTGCACCAGTAACCTCCCGGAATTGCACCACTGGGCACTCTGGTACCTCCCAACCAATCCCAGGTACACCTCTGACACTCAGGTACCTTCTCACACACCAGGTACCTTTGACACTCCCAGGTACACCTCTCATATTCTGGTACACCTCTGACACTTCCAGATACACCTCTGTGCTCCCAGGTACACCAATGATACTACCAGGCCACACCTCCCCAGCACTCCCATTTTCGTACTCTGTTTTTACTCAGTTGCCTCAGAGCACTGCCTGGTTCACCTCTGACACTTCTGATACACCTCTGGCCTCCCAGGCCATACAAGCCAATGCTACCAGGCACACCTCTGACACCCCAGGCACACCTCCGACAATCCCACAGCACCTCCCGAAACCCCAGGCCACACCCCAGACACCCCTGCCCACCCCTCACACCCCTGGTTCACCTCTGACACTCCCTGGCACACCTCTGACACTCCCCAGGCACACCACCACCCTGGTTTTCCCCAACCTCCAGGTGCCTCCAGACCTCCCAGGTACACCTCGGCACTCCCAGGTACTTGCAGACTCCCAGGTACACCTCTGGTCACTGCCAGGTACACCACTGACACCCCAGTTACACCTCCCACTCCCAGTTACACCCCAACTCCCAGGCACACCCCTGACACTCCCAGGTACACCTCCCCAATGCTCAGGTACACCCCTGACACTTCCAGATACCTGTGACACTCCCAGGTACACCAATCGCTGCTACAACTCTGACACTCCCAGGTACACCAATGACACTCCCAGGCACACCTCTGACTCTTCAAGGCACACCTCTGACACTCCCCAGGCGCGTCTCTGACACTCCCAGGCACACCTCTGACACTCTAAGGAACACCTCTGACACTCCCAGGTACACCTCTGACACTCCCCAGGCACACCTCTGACACTTCAGGTACACCCCTGACACTTCAGGCACACCCTGACACTCCCCAGAACACCAATGACCTCCCAGGCGCACCTCTGACACCCCAGGCGCCCCAATGACACTCCCAGGCACACCGCTGACACTGCCAGGCACACCTCAGACACTGCAGTCCTCTCAGTGCTCCCAGGAAAGCCCAGACACCCCAGTAACACCTCAGACACTCCCCAGGTGCACCTGTGACACTCCAAGTGCACCTCACACTGCCCCAGGCACCTCTGCTCCCAGTGCCCCAGACACCCCAGGTACACCCTGACACTCCCAGGCACACTTCACACACCCAGGCACACCGACACTCCCAGGCACCTCCCACACTCCCAGGCACACCTCTGACACTTCCAGATACACCATGCACTCCCAGGCACACCAATGATACTACCAGGCACACCACCTACACTCTGGTTTTCCCTGACACCCCAGGCACCTCAGACACTCCCAGGTACACCTCCTGACACCCCAGGCACTACTCCTGACACTCCCAGGTACACCTCTGGTCACTGCCAGTACACCACTGGCACTCCCAGTTACACCTCCAACACTCCCAGCCACACCTGACACTCCCACTGGTGCCCCCTGACACTCCCAGGCACACCTCTGATACTCCCAGGTACACCTCCCTGACACTTCCGCAGACACCTGTGACACTCCCAGGTACACCAATCACACCCCCAAGTACCCAACCTGACACTCCCAGGCACCAGACACCTCCCAGGCACACCTCTGACTCTTCAGTGCACACTCTGACACCCCAGGCACATCTCTGACACCCCAGGCACCCCTGACACCCCAGGCACACCTCTGATACTCCCAGGCACCTCTGACACTTCGGATACACCTGTGCCCCCAGGCACACCAATCACACTCCCAAGTACAACTCTGCACTCCCAGATACACCTATGACTCCCTGGTACACCTCTGACACTCCCAGGTACCACCCACACCCTGGTTTTCCCCTGACACTCCCAGGTACACCTCAGACACTCCCAGGTACACCTCTGACACTCCCAGGTACTACTCTGTACTCCCAGGTACACCCTGGTCACCGCCAGTACACCACTGACACTCCAGTTACCTCCAACACTCCCAGTTACACCCCTGACACTCCCAGGTACACCCTGACCTCCCAGGTACACCTCTGATAATTCCAGGTACACCTCTGACTTCCAGACCACCTGCACACTCCCAGTACACCAACCACACTCCCAAGCACAACTCTGACACTCCCAGGTACACCAATGACACTCCCAGGTACACCTCTGACTCTTCAAGGCACACCTCCTGACACTCCAGGCACATCTCTGACACTCCCAGGTACACCTCTGACACTCAAGGAACACCTCTGACACTCCCAGGTACACCTCTGACACTCCCAGGTACACCTCTGACACTTCCCAGGTACACCCCTGACACTTCCAGGCACACCCTGACACTCCCCAGGTACACCAGACACTCCCAGGTACACCTCCTGACACTCCCAGGTACACCAATGACACTCCCAGGTACACCTCCGATACTCTGGGTACACCTCCAGACTCCCAGGCCACACCTCAAGACCTCCCTGGTTCACCTCTGATACTTCCAGATACACCTCTGACACTCCCAGGTACACCAATGATACTACCAGGTACCTCTGACACTCCCCAGTTACACGCTGACACTGCCAGATACACCCATGACACTCCAAGTACACCCCTGACACTCCCAGTTACACCCCTGACTCTCCCAGGTACACCTCTGACAATCAAGGTACACCTCAGGCACTCCCAGGTACACCTCTGACTCCAGGTACACCCCAACACTTCCAGGTACACCCCTGACACTTCCTCCACACCTCTGACACTCCAGGCACACTCTTGTGACCTCCCAGGTACACCACTGACACTCCCTGGTACACCTCTGACAATCCCAGGCACACCTCTGACACTCCAAGGTACACTTCTCACACACCCAGGTACACTTGACACTCCCAGGTACACCTCTCATGTTGGGTACACCTCTGACCAGATACACCTCTGACACTCCCAGGTACACCAATGATACTACCAGGTGACACCTCTGACACTGGTACCTCCGATACTCCCCAGTACACCTCGATGCTCAGGTACACCTCGAACCTGCCTGGTTCACCTCTGACACTTCCTGATACCTCTGGACTCCCAGGTACACCAATGATGCTACCAGGTACACCTCTGACCTCCCAGGTACCTCCCGTCTCCCAGGTACACCTCCGATACTCCCAGGTACACCTCCAGACACTCTGGTTCACCTCTGATACTTCCAGATACACCTCTGACTTGCTCCCAGGTACACCAATGATACTACCAGGTACACCTCTGACACTCCCAGGTACACCTCCTGACACTCCCAGGTCACCTCTGACCTCTCCAGGAACACCTCTGACACTCCCAGGTACACCTCTGACACTCCCAGGTACACCTCTGACCTCCCTGGTACACCTCTGACCTCCCAGGTACACCAGCCAACACCTCAGGTTCACCTCCTGATGCTTCCAGATACACCTCTGACACTCCCAGGTACACCAATGATACTCCCACGTACACCGCTGACACTCCCAGGTACACCCCTGACACTGCCAGGTACACCTCAGGCACTGCAAGGTACACCTCAGACACTCCCAGGTAAAGCTCGAACACTCCCAGGTGCACCTGTGACACTCCCAAGTGCACCTTTGACACTCCCAGGTACACCTCTCATACTCCCAGGTGCACTTCTGACACTTCCAGATACACCTCTGACCTCCCAGGTACACCAAGATACTACCAGGCACACACTCCTGACACTCCCAGTTACACCGCTGACACTGCCAGATACACCCATGACACTCCAAGTACACCCTGACACTCCCAGTTACACCCCTGACTCTCCCAGGTACACCTCTGACAATCCAAGGTACACCTCCAGGCACTCCCCAGGTACACCTCTGACACTTCCAGGCACACCCCTGACACTTCAGGTACACCCCTGACACTTCCAACTACACCTCTGACACTCCCAGGTACACCAATGACCTCCCAGGTACACCACTGACCTCCCCTGGTGCACCTCTGACAATCCCAGGTACACCTCTGACACTCAAGGTACCTTCTCCACACCCAGGTACCTTTGACACTCCAGGTACCTCTCATATTCCCCGCATCTGTTGCTTCCAGATACACCTCTGACACTCCAGGCACACCAATGACTACCAGGTACCTCTGACACTCCCAGTACACCTCCGATACTCCCAGGTACACCTCCGATACTCCCAGGTACACCTCCAGACACTGCCTGGTTCACCTCCGAACACTTCCTGATACCTCCTGACACTCCCAGGTATACAAATGATACCCGGGTACACCTCTGACACTCCCAGGTACACCTCCGATACTCCCAGGCACACCTCCAGAAACTCCCAGGTACACCTCAGACACTCCTGGTTCACCTCTGACCTCCCTGGTTCACCTCTGACACTCCCTGGTACACCTCTGACACTCCCAGGTACACCACCTACACTCCCTGGTTTTCCCCAACTTGCTCCCAGGTACACCTCAGGCACTCCCAGGTACACCTCCAAGCACTCCCAGGTACTACTCTGACTCCCAGGCCCCTCTGGTCTGCCAGGTACACCACTGACACTCCAGTTACCTCCCACTCTCCCAGTTACCCTGACACTCCAGGTACACCCTGACACTCCCAGGTACACCTCTGATACTCCCAGGTACCTCTGACACTTCCGGATACCTGTGACACTCCCAGGTACACCAATCGCACTCCCAAGTACAACTCTGACACTCCCAGGTACACCAATGACACTCCCAGGTACACCTCTGACTCTTCAAGGTACACCTCTGACACTCCCAGGTACGTCTCTGAGCCTCCGGGTGCCACCTCCTGACACTCTGAGACACCTCTGGCCTCCCAGGTACACCTCCTGACACTCCCAGGTACACCTCTGACACTTCAGGTACACCTGACACTTCCAGGCACCCTGACACTCCCAGGTACCAATGACACTCCCAGGTACACCTCTGACACTCCCAGGTACACCAGCCACCTCCCAGGTACACCTGACACTGCCAGTACACCTCCAGACACTGCCAGGTACTCCTCAGACACTCCCAGGTAGCTCAGACACTCCCAGTAACACCTCAGACACTCCCAGGTGCACCTGTGACACTCCCAAGTGCACCTCTGACACTCCAGGCACACCTCTGACACTCCCAGGTACACCTCCGACACTCCCAGGTACCTCTGACACTCCAGGTACACTTCTCCACACACCCAGGTACACCTTTGACACTCCCAGGTACACCTCACATACTCCCAGGTGCACCTCTGACACTTCCAGAACACACCCTATGACACTCCAGGTACACCAATGATACTACCAGGTACACCACCTACACTCCTGGTTTTCCCCTGACACTCCCAGGTACACCTCAGACACTCCCAGGTACACCTCTGACACTCCAGGTACTCTCTGACCTCCCAGGTACACCTCTGGTCACTGCCAGGTACCACTGGCACTCCCAGTACCTCCCAACACTCCCAGTTACACCCCTGACACTCCCAGGTACACCCCTGACCTCCCAGGTACACCTCTGATACTCCCAGGTACACCTCTGACACTTCCGGATACACCTGTGACACTCCCAGGTACACCAATCACACTCCCAAGTACAACTCTGGCACTCCCAGGTACACCAATGACACTCCCAGGTGCACCTCTGACTCTTCAATTACACCTCTGACACTCCCAGGTACATCTCTGACACTCCCAGGTACCCCTGACACTCCCAGGTACACCTCTGATACTCCCAGGTACACCTCTGACACTTCCGGATACACCTGTGACACTCCCAGGTACCAATCCTCTCAAGTACAACTCTGACACTCCCAGATACACCTATGACACTCCCTGGTACACCTCTGCACTCCCAGGTACACCACCTACACTCCTGGTTTTCCCCTGACCTCCCAGGTATACCTCAGACACTCCCAGGTACACCTCTGACACTCCCAGGTACTACTCCTCAGCACTCCCAGGTACACCTCTGGTCACTGCCAGGTACACCACCACAGCCTCCCCAGTTACCTCCAACACTCCCAGTTACACCCCTGACACTCCCAGGTACACCCCTGACACTCCCAGGTACACCTCTGATACTCCCAGGTACACCTCTGACACTTCCGGATACACCTGTGACACTCCCAGTACACCAATCACCTCCCAGTACAACTCTGACACTCCCAGGTACACCAGGCCACTCCCAGGTACCTCTGACTCTTCAAGGTACACCTCTGACACTCCCAGGTACATCTCTGACCTCCCAGGTACACCTCTGACACTCTAAGAACACCTCTGACACTCCCAGGTACACCTCTGACACTCCCAGGTACACCTCTGACACTTCCAGGTACACCCCTGACACTTCCAGGCACACCCTGACACTCCCAGGTACCTGTGACTCCCAGGTACACCTCTGACACTCCCAGGGTGCCTCAATGACACTCCCAGGTACACCGCTGACACTGCCAGGTACACCTCAAACACTGCCAGGTACTCCTCAGACACTAGGTAAGCTCAGACACTCCCAGTAACACCTCCAGACACTCCCAGGTGCCTGTGACACTCCCAAGTGCACCTCTGACACTCCCAGGCACACCTCCACACCTCCCAGGTACCTCCGACACTCCCAGGTACACCTCTGACCTCCCAGGTACACTTCTCACACACCCAGGTACACCTTTGACACTCCAGGTACACCTCACATACTCCCAGGTACACCTCTGACACTTCCAGACCACTACTGACACTCCCAGGTACACCAATGATACTACCAGGTACACCTCTGACACTCCCAGGTACACCTCCCGTCTCCCAGGTACCTCCGATGCTCCCAGGTACACCCCAGACACTCCCTGGTTCACCTCTGATACTTCCAGATACACCTCTGACACTCCCAGGTACACCAATGATACTAGGTACACCTCTGACACTCCCAGGTACACCTCTGACACTCCCAGGTACACCTCTGACACTCCATGTGCACCTCTGACACTTCCAGGTACCTCTGACTGCTTAGGTACACCTGACACTTCCAGGTACACCAATGATACTCCCAGGTACACCATGACACTCCCAGGTACACCGCTGACACTGCCAGGTACACCATGACACTGCCAGGTACCTCCAGACACTCCCAGGTAAAGCTCAGACACTCCCAGTAACACCTCAGAATACTCCCAGGTGCACCTGTGACAATCCCAAGTGCACCTCTGGCTCCCAGGCACACCTCCTGACACTCCTAGGTACACCTCCGACAATCCCAGGTACATCTCTGACACCTCCCAGGTGCACTTCTCACACACCCAGGTACACCTTTGACACTCCCAGCTACCTCTCATGCTCCAGGCACCTCTGACACTTCAGATACACCTCTGACCACTCCCAGGTACACCATGACACTCCCAGGCACACCCCTGACACTTCCAGGTACACCCCCGACACTGCCAGTGCACACCTCCAGACACTGCCAGGTACACTTCCGAACACTCCCAGGTAGCTCAGACACTCCCAGTTACCTCAAAACTCCCAGGTACCTGTGACACTCCCAAGTGCACCTCTGACACTCCCAGGCACACATCTGCCACTCCCAGGTACCGCTGACACTCCAGTTACACCTCAGGCACTCCCAGGTACACCTCTGACACTTCCAGGTACACCCCTGACACTTCAGGTACCTCTTACCCTTCCAGGTACACCTCTGACACTCCCAGGTACACTTCCCCACACTCCCAGGTACACCTCTGACACTCCCAGGTACACCGCTGCCACTCCCAGGTACACCTCTGACAATCCCAGGTACTCCACTGACCCATTCATGGTTCACCTCTGACACTCCCTGGTTCACCTTTGACACTCCCAGGTACACCTCTGACATTCCCAGGTACACCTCCGTCCCAGATACACCTCCATTTTCCAGGTCCTCCTCTGACACCCTGGTACACCTCTGACACTCCCAGGTACACCTCAGATACTCCCAGGTACACCTCAAACACTTCCAGATACACCTCCTGACACTCCCAGGTACACCAATGTGCTACAGGGTACACCTCTGACACTCCCAGGTACACCTCCCGATACTCCCAGGCACCTCCCGATACTCCCAGGTACACTTCCAGACCTCCCTGGTTCTCCCCTCTGACTCCCTGTTTCACCTCTGGCCTCCCTGGTACACCTCTGCCACTCCCAGGTACACCTCTTACACTCCTGGTTCTCTGTACTCCCAGGTACACCTCAGACACTCCCAGGCACACCTCCGACCTCCAGGTACTACTCTGAGCACTCCCAGGTACACCAATGATACTACCAGGTACACCTCTGACACTCCAGGTACACCTCCCGATACTCCCAGGTACACCTCCCGATACTCCCAGGTACACCTCAGACACTCCCTGTTTCACCTCTGATACTTCCAGATACTCCTCTGACACTCCCAGGCACCACCAAATGCTACCAGGTACCTCCCCAGCACTCCCAGGTACACCTCTGACACTCCAGGTACACCTCTAACACCTCCCATGTACACCTCTGACACTTCCAGGTACACCCCTGACCTTCCAGGTACACCCCCTGACACTCAGGTACTGACACTCCCAGGTACACCTCTGACACTCCCTAGTACCTCTGACCCCAGGCACCAATGCCACTCAGGTACACCTCTGACACTTGCAGGTACCCCTGACACTTCCAGGTACCCAATGATACTCCCAGGTACACCATGACACTCCCAGGTACACCCGCTGACACTGCCAGGTACCTCGAACACTGCCAGGTACACCTCGAACACTCCAGGTAAATCTCCAGACTCCCAGTAACACCTCAGATACTCCCCAGGTGCACCTGTGACAATCCCAAGTGCACCTCCTGACACTCCAGGCACACCTCTGACACTCCTGGGCACCTCCGACAATCCCAGGTACATCTCTCCACCTCCCAGGTACACTTCTCACACACCCAGGCCTTGACACTCCCAGCCACACCTCTCCTTCTCCCAGATACCTCTGACCTCCCAGGTACACCAGATACTACCAGGTAAACCTCTGACCTCCCAGGTACCTTGACACTCCCAGGTACCCGCTGACACTCCCAGGTACACCGCTGACAATGCCGCCTTCTCAGACACTGCCAGGTACACTGAACACTCCCAGGTAAGCTCAGACACTCCCAGTTACACCTCCAAGCTCCCAGGTGCACCTGTGACACTCCTGCGTGCCTCTGCACTCCAGGCACACATCTCCAACACTCCCAGGTACACGCTGACCTCCCAGTTACACCCAGGCACTCCCAGGTACACCTCTGACACTTCCAGGTACACCCCTGACACTTCAGGTACACCTCTGACCCTCCAGGTACACCTCTGACACTCCCAGGTACATTTCCCACACTCCAAGGTACCTCCTGACACTCCCAGGCTACCGCTGCCCTCCCAGGTACCTCTGACAATCCCAGGTACACCTCGACATTTCCTGGTACACCTCCCGATACTCCCAGGTACCTCCGATTCTCCCAGGTACTCCTCTGACACTCCCTGGTACACCTCTGACACTCCCAGGTACACCTCCAGATGCTCCCAGGCACACCTCTGACACTTCCCAGATCCACCTCTGACACTCCCAGGCACACCAATGATACTACCAGGTACACCTCAGCACTCCCAGGTACACCTCCCATACTCCAGGACACACTCGTGCTCCCAGGTCACTTCAGACACTCCCTGGTTCACCTCTGACACTCCCTGGTTCCTCTGACACTCCCTGGTACACCTCTGACACTCCAGGTACACCTCTTACACCTAGCAATGCGTAACTTCTA
>NW_024739940.1:0-15367 GCF_018991925.1 Homarus americanus | reverse complement strand
AAGTTAAGGAGCCATCCCTTGTTTCAACCTAACCAAACCTAACCTAATTAAAACCTAATCTAACCCAATTTAATCCAATTTAACTTAACGTAACCTAACCTAACCTAACTCAATCTAACTTAAACTAGCCTAACCCCCCGTTTAGAGTTAAGGTACTTAATCACCAAGCGAAATATGCGGGGACTCCTAGTCTTCAAGAGATCCCTAACACAACCTAACATCATCATCATCTACTTAATTAATAAAACCTAACTTAACCTAAACTAACCTAACCCTCGGAAGGAGTTAGAAAGGGCTGCGTGCTATCTCCAGGACTGCATAATCACCGATCAAAAATTTATAATGAGAAAAGTTATAAGAAACGATGAAGGACTAAAAGTTAATGGTAACGTAGTATCAAATATTCGATATGCAGATGATACTGGTCTGAACTCGGGATAGTGAAGAGACGGTATTAAACTATGATGAACAAGACTAGTGGCCAAGACGGTGAATAATGTGGCCTAGGGTTAATGCTGTATATAAAGACGGGAATAATGGTTATTTTTAATGTCAAACCAAATCCTAAAAGATGATGACAGGGAACTTAACCCAGCTGTTATAACCTTTAACGATGGTTTAAGCTATAAATCTTTAAGGACGTTGGTTTAAACAATAACATTCGAAGGACGATAATTAAAGCTAAAAATCCTCAAGAGGTTAGTTATTGCATCATCCTGAATGGTGGAAACTATTGTGTATTTTGTAAGTAAACATTATGTGTGATGGTCGACCTACGTGCCCCGGCAGCAGGGAAGACAGCAGTAATGTACGACACAGTGGTAGGTAAGAAACATTGTCTTGGGTCGTAAGGTAAGGGCGACGACACCTGCCACAAGTCACACGCCCATCCGAGGACAGGATGAAATGTGTGTGTGTCCGGAGAATGGTGGGCGGGGCGCACACACACGTGTAAGGAGCTTGTAAATGGATCTTTGGCTACGTGTGTGGTGGCCGCCGTGGACACGGGGAAGGGGAGGGAGTGTGGAGACCAGCCGACCTTCACTAATTACGTTAAGAATATATGTGAGAATCTATCGACGTAGTAATAGTCTGTCGGTGGAGTGAGTAAGTAAGTAAATGTGTGTGTGATCGGCTGGTGTCGTCGGTGCACCCAAGGCACAGTCAGGGTCTACCATAAAACACACTGCCAGTACTGGTAATGAGCAGCGTTTGGCCTTCTCCTCACAGTCATAAAACTCCTTCGCCAGACGTACGGTCGCCTTTGTCACACAAAAATGCAATCATTCATTAAAACGTAATTGGCTATAAACTTTTGAGTGTAAAATACCCATTTATTGTGAACTTAACAAATTGGTAAATCAGGTGTGTTTATGTAAGCTTGGGTCAGTGGTGTTAAATTTACTGCTGACTAATTATATTATTTTTAAACCAGTATTTATATGTTATTACTACAGTTAAAGTTAAGTCGTTATCATATTTAAAGGTCATCATCATTATCACCATTCATCATCATCATCATGTAAAGGTATTAATAAAAATGAAAAAATACGTAACGTATACCAGAACTAAAACGTTTACCGGATATATGAACTAAACCGTCTGCCGGATATATGAACTAAAACATTTGCCGGATATATGAACTAAAATATTTGCCGGATATATGAACTAAAATATTTGCCGGATATATGAACTAAAACATTTGCTTAGATATATGAACTAAAACATTTGCCGGATATATGAACTAAAACATGTGCCGGATATATGAACTAAAACATTTGCCGGATATATGAACTAAAACATTTGCCGGATATATGAACTAAAACATTTGCCGGATATATGAACTAAAACGTTTGCCGGATATATAAACTAAACCGTCTGCCGGATATATGAACTAAAACATTTGCCGGATATAAGAACTAAAACATTTGCCAGATATATGAACTAAAACATTTGCCGGATATATGAACTAAAACATTTGCCAGATATATGAACTAAAACATTTGCCGGATATATGAACTAAAACATTTGCCAAATATATGAACTAAAACATTTGCCGGATATATGAACTAAACCGTCTGCCGGATATATGAATTAAAACATTTGCCGGATATATGAACTAAAACATTTGCCGGATATATGAACTAAAACATTTGCCGAATATATGAACTAAAAAACATTTGCCGAATATATGAACTGAAACATTTGCCGGATATATGAACCAAAACATCGCCGGATATATGAACTAAAACATTGGCCGGATTTATGAACTAAAACATTTGCCGGATATATGAACTAAAACATTTGCCGGATATATGAACTGAAACATTTGCCGGATATATGAACTAAAACATTTGCCGGATATATGAACTAAAACATTTGCCGGATATATGAACTAAAACACTTGCCGGATATATGAACTGAAACATTTGCCGGATATATGAACTAAAACATTTGCCGGATATATAAACTAAAACATTTGCCGGATATATGAACTAAAACGTTTGCCGGATATATGAACTAAAACATTTGCCGGATATATGAACTAAAACGTTTGCCGGATATATGAACTAAAACATTTGCCGGATATATGAACTAAAACATTTGCCGGATATATGAACTAAAACATTTGCCGGATATATGAACTAAAACATTTGCCGGATATATGAACTAAACCGTTTGCCGGAGATATGAACTAAACCGTTTGCCGGAGATATGAACTAAACCGTTTGCCGGAGATATGAACTAAAACATTTGCCGGATATATGAACTAAAACATTTACCGGCGATATGAAATAAAACATTTGCCGGATATATGGACTAAAACATTTGCCGGATATATGAACTAAAACATTTGCCGGATATATGAACTAAACCGTTTGCCGGAGATATCATATAAAAAACCCTAACTACAGAACCAGTTAAGTGACGTGCCGTGTTATGGACTCTTCTGGAACTGTGATTACAATAATTATTCTCACACGACGCAGTGACGTCACGCGGACAATGGCGGAGAACAGCTGACGTCGACTGTTATTACTGTATAACTGAATACGTGTAATACCATTGAGAAGAGAAGAGAAGAGAGAAATCATTAACAACAGGTACCAAACAAAACTCACTAGACCATTACATGTTCCCGCCGCCTATACAGTAGAGCAACATAGGTAATTATCCATTCATATAAACATTGGTGGCCGCTCCTTCACCCGGACTTATACGGCAATTCATTTGATTTATTTCCCAGTCTGACCAGTGGCTGTCCAGTAGTCTCTTAAAGTATAAACATGCTCAGGATTCAAAGTGTACTTGTATCTGTCCTGTTAAGTGTACTTGTATCTGTCCTCTTAAGTGTACTCGTATCTGTCCTGTTAAGTGTACTTATATCTGTCCTGTTAAGTGTACTTGTATCTGTCCTCTTAAGTGTACTTGTATCTGTCCTCTTAAGTGTACTCGTATCTATAGTGTTAAGTGTACTTGTATCTGTCCTGTTAAGTGTAATTGCATCTGTCCTGTTAAGTGTACTTGTATCTGTCTTGTTAAGTGTACTTGTATCTGTCCTCTTAAGTGTACTCGTATCTGTCCTGTTAAGTGTACTTGCATCTGTCCTGTTAAGTGTACTTGTATCTGTCTTGTTAAGTGTACTTGTATCTGTCTTGTTAAGTGTACCTGTATGTGTCCTGTTAAGTGTAATTGCATCTGTCCTGTTAAGTGTACTTGTATCTGTCCTGTTAAGTATAATTGCATCTGTCCTGTTAAGTGTACCTGTATCTACCCTGTTAAGTGTACTTGCATCTGTCCTGTTAAGTGTACTTGTATCTGCCTTGTTAAGTGTACCTGTATCTGTCCTGTTAAGTGTACCTGTATCTGTCCTGTAAGTGTACTTGTATCTGTCCTGTTAAGTGTACCTGTATCTGTCCTGTAAGTGTACTTGTATCTGCCCTGTTAAGTGTACTTGTATTTGTCCTGTAAGTGTACTTGTATCTGTCCTGTTAAGTGTACTTGTATCTGTCCTGTTAAGTGTACTTGTATCTGTCTTGTTAAGTGTACCTGTATCTGCCCTGTTAAGTGTACTTGTATCTGTCTTGTTAAGTGTACCTGTATCTGCCCGGTTAAGTGTACCTGTATCTGCCCTGTTAAGTGTACTTGTATCTGTCCTATTAAGTGTACCTGTATCTGCCCTGTTAAGTGTACTTGTATCTGCCCTGTTAAGTGTACTTGTATCTGTCTTGTTAAGTGTACCTGTATCTGTCCTGTTAAGTGTACTTGTATCTGTCTTGTTAAGTGCACCTGTATCTGCCCTGTTAAGTGTACTTGTATCTGCCCTGTTAAGTGTACCTGTATCTGTCCTGTTAAGTGTACCTGTATCTGTCCTGTAAGTGTACTTGTATCTGTCCTGTTAAGTGTACTTGTATCTGTCTTGTTAAGTGTACCTGTATCTGCCCTGTTAAGTGTACTTGTATCTGTCTTGTTAAGTGTACCTGTATCTGCCCTGTTAAGTGTACCTGTATCTGCCCTGTTAAGTGTACTTGTATCTGTCCTGTTAAGTGTACCTGTATCTACCCTGTTAAGTGTACTTGTATTTGTCCTGTTAAGTGTACCTGTATCTGTCCTGTTAAGTGTACCTGTATCTGTCCTGTTAAGTGTACTTGTATCTGTCCTGTTAAGTGTAACCTGTATCTGTCCTGTTAAGTGTACCTGTATCTGCCCAGTTAAGTGTACCTGTATCTGTCCTGTTAAGTGTACTTGTATCTGTCCTGTTAAGTGTACTTGTATCTGTCCTGTTAAGTGTACTTGTATCTGTCCTGTTATGTGTACCTGTATCTGCCCAGTTAAGTGTACCTGTATCTGTCCTGTTAAGTGTACTTGTATCTGTCCTGTTAAGTGTACCTGTATCTGCCCAGTTAAGTGTACCTGTATCTGTCCTGTTAAGTGTACCTGTATCTGTCCTGTTAAGTGTACTTGTATCTGTCCTGTTTAGTGTACCTGTATCTGTCCTGTTAAGTGTACTTGTATCTGTCCTGTTAAGTGTACCTGTATCTGTCCTGTTAAGTGTACCTGTATCTGTCCTGTTAAGTATACTTGTATCTGTCTTGTTAAGTGTACCTGTGTCTGTCCTGTTAAGTGTACTTATATCTTTCTTGTTAAGTGTACCTGTATCTGTCCTATTAAGTGTACTTGTATCTGTCCTGTTAAGTGTACCTGTATCTGTCCTGTTAAGTGTACCTGTATCTGCCCTGTTAAGTGTACTTGTATCTGCCCTGTTAAGTGTACTTGTATCTGTCCTGTTAAGTGTACCTGTATCTACCCTGTTAAGTGTACTTGTATCTGCCCTGTTAAGTGTACCTGTATCTGTCCTGTTAAGTATACTTGTATCTGTCTTGTTAAGTGTACCTGTGTCTGTCCTGTTAAGTGTACTTGTATCTTTCTTGTTAAGTGTACCTGTATCTGTCCTGTAAGTGTACTTGTATCTGTCCTGTTAAGTGTACCTGTATCTGCCCTGTTAAGTGTACTTGTATCTGTTCTGTTAAGTGTACCTGTATCTGTCCTGTATAAAGTGTACTTGTATCTGTCCCTCTACGTGTACTTGTATCTGTTCTGTTAAGTGTACCTGTATCTGTCCTGCTTGTGTGCCTTATCTGTCCTGTTAAGTGTACCTACTTACTTTATTAAGTGTACTTTGTATCTGTTCTGTTAAGTGTACTATATTTATCTAATAAGTGTGCTTACATCTCTGTCTGTTAAGTGTACCTGTATCTGTCCTGTTAAAGTGTACCTGTATCTGCCCTGTTAAGTGTGCTTATATCTGCCGTGTTAAGTGTACTTGTATCTGTCCTGTTAAGATGCCTGTATCTACTGTTAAGTGTGCTTGTATCTGTCCTGTTAAGTGTACCTGTATCTGTCCTGTAAGTGTACTTGTATCTGTCCTGTTAAGTGTACCTGTTTCTGCCCTGTTAAGTGTACTTGTATCTGTTCTGTTAAGTGTACCTGTATCTGTCCTGTAAGTGTACGTGTATCTTTCTTGTTAAGTGTACCTGTATCTGTCCTATTAAGTGTACTTGTATCTGTCCTGTTAAGTGTACCTGTATCTGCCCTGTTAAGTGTACTTGTATCTGTTCTGTTAAGTGTACCTGTATCTGTCCTGTAAGTTTACTAGTATCTGTCCTGTTAAGTGTACCTGTATCAGTCCTATTACGTGTACTTGTATCTGTTCTGTTAAGTGTACCTGTATCTGTCCTGTAAGTGTACTTGTATCTGTCCTGTTAAGTGTACCTGTATCTGCCCTGTTAAGTGTACTTGTATCTGTTCTGTTAAGTGTACCTGTATCTGTCCTGTAAGTGTACTTGTATCTGTCCTGTTAAGTGTACCTGTATCTGTCCTGTAAGTGTACTTGTATCTGTTCTGTTAAGTGTACCTGTATCTGTCCTATTAAGTGTACTTGTATCTGTCCTGTTAAGTGTACCTGTATCTGCCCTGTTAAGTGTACTTGTATCTGTCCTGTTAAGTGTACCTGTATCTATAGTGTTAAGTGTACCTGTATCTGTCCTGAAAGTGTACTTGTATCTGTCCTGTTAAGTGTACCTGTATCTGTCCTGTAAGTGTACTTGTATCTGTCCTGTTAAGTGTACCTGTATCTTTCTTGTTAAGTGTACCTGTATCTGTCCTATTAAGTGTACTTGTATTTGTCCTGTTAAGTGTACTTGTATCTGTCCTGTTAAGTGTACCTGTATCTGTTCTGTTAAGTGTACCTGTATCTGCCCTGTTAAGTGTACTTGTATCTGTCCTGTTAAGTGTACTTGTATCTGTCCTATTAAGTGTACCTGTATCTGTCCTGTAAGTGTACTTGTATCTGTCCTGTTAAGTGTACCTGTATCTGTTCTGTTAAGTGTACCTGTATCCGCCCTGTTAAGTGTACTTGTATCTGTCCTGTTAAGTGTACTTGTATCTGTCCTATTAAGTGTACCTGTATCTGTCCTGTAAGTGTACTTGTATCTGTCCCTTCCTCGTTATCTGAGAAATAAACTTCATATTTATCCAAGTTTAAGGGATATTTTCTTTTTCTTTTATCATAACGAAACAATTTGGTCAAGATGTTTACCCTCGGCACTAGGGTTAGGTTAGGTTAGGTTAGGTTGGGTTAGATTACGTTAGGTCTTGTTTTTGCACAGATATTCCAAGAAACAACAAGCAGTCATTCTCCTTAAGTAAACCACACACACACACACACACACAGCACATCCACACAGCACATCCACACACACCCCCCTCCCACACCCGTCCCCCAACCCTCCCCCCACACACACAAATAATTTATCCCGATTTCCCCTTAACTAAGAGTAAGATACAAGGGCGAGGTCCCATGAAAACCTTTACATCACATTAAGTATTGAGAGGAGGAGGAGGAGGCGGCGGTGTTACACAGAGCCAGCAGGGACCAGTTACAACGTCATACAGACTCTCTGGTTAACATCGGGTAGCGCCAGTTTTTACCCGGGGAGATATACCAAATACCTGTATAAAATACCTGCCAGCACCTGCTAACAAATAAGTGCCAGTCGAACGCCATTGTTTAACACCTACCGCGTGCGTATTAGCCTTAATAAAAGCATCGTAATATTTCTAGGAAGAGGAAGCCGCCCAGAGCCTGTAAACTTGGTTGGCGTGTTTGTTTATTTGTGTGTGTGTGTGTGTGTGTGTGGGAAGGTTGTGTGAAGAGCATGTGTAGGAGCTGGAGAATTGTGGAGTGTAGTGTATGTATGGGTGGGAGTGGAGTAGAAGGGATGGGAGCGGAGCATTGTGAAGTGGTGCAGTTGTGGGAGTAGAGTAGAATAGTGAGGTGGTAGGAGTGGAGTAGAGTGGAATAGTGAGGTGGTAAGAGTGGAGTAGAGTGGAATAGTGAGGTGGTAGGAGTGGAGTAGAGTGGAATAGTGAGGTGGTAGGAGTGGAGTAGAGTGGAATAGTGAGGTGGTAGGAGTGGAGTAGAGTGGAATAGTGAGGTGGTAGGAGTGGAGTAGAGTGGAATAGTGAGGTGGTAAGAGTGGAGTAGAGTGGAATAGTGAGGTGGTAGGAGTGGAGTGAGAGTGGAATAGTGAGGTGGTAGGAGTGGAGTAGAGTGGAATATGTGAAGTGAGGTGGTAGGTGGAGTGAGAGTGGAATAGTGAAGTGGTGAGGTGGGTGAGGTGGAATAGTGAGGTGGTGGGGTGGAGTAGAGTGGAGTAGTGAGGTGGTAGGAGTGGAGTAGAGTGGAATAGTGAGGTGGTAAGAGTGGAGTAGAGTGGAATAGTGAGGTGGTAGGAGTGGAGTAGAGTGGAATAGTGAAGTGGTAGGAGTGGAGTAGAGTGGAATAGTGAGGTGGTAGGAGTGGAGTAGAGTGGAATAGTGAGGTGGTAGGAGTGGAGTAGAGTGGAATAGTGAGGTAGTAAGAGTGGAGTAGAGTGGAATAGTGAGGTGGTAGGAGTGGAGTAGAGTGGAATAGTGAGGTGGTAGGAGTGGAGTAGAGTGGAATAGTGAGGTGGTAGGAGTGGAGTAGAGTGGAATAGTGAGGTGGTAGGAGTGGAGTAGAGTGGAATAGTGAAGTGGTAGGAGTGGAGTAGAGTGGAATAGTGAGGTGGTAGGAGTGGAGTAGAGTGGAATAGTGAGGTGGTAGGAGTGGAGTAGAGTGGAATAGTGAGGTGGTAGGAGTGGAGTAGAGTGGAATAGTGAGGTGGTAGGAGTGGAGTAGAGTGGAATAGTGAGGTGGTAGGCGTGGAGTAGAGTGGAATAGTGAGGTGGTAGGAGTGGAGTAGAGTGGAATAGTGAGGTGGTAGGAGTGGAGTAGAGTGGAATAGTGAGGTAGTAGGAGTGGAGTGAATGTGTGGGTAGGAGTAGAGTGGTGAGGTGAGGAAGTTAAGATGCACCAACTCCCCTCTAACACTCAAATGACTTCAGGTAGAACAGTGATCTATAACCAACAAAAATTACCTGTTATTTATATGATACCTGATGTGCCTCCTCTCTCTCTCTCTCTTTCTCTCTCTCTCTCTCTCTCTCTCTCCTCTTCTTCTCTTTCTTCTTCGTATTTTTCTCGTTTTTTTCTTCTAATTCTCTATTGCTTTTTTGTTTGTCTTTCTTTGTCTCTTTTTCTCTCTCCTTCAACTCATTCTTACCCTCCCAACTCCTCCTTCTCCTCCCAGCTTCTCCTCCTCCTCCTCCTCCCAGCTCCTCCTCCTCCCAGCACTTGCCTCCTCCTCCTCCTCCCAGCCCTCCTCCTCCCAGCTTCTCCTCCTCTGCTCAACTCCTCCTCCTCCCAGCTCCTCCTCCCTCCCAGCTCTTCCTCCAACCTCCTCCTCCCTCCTCCCAGCCTCCTCCTCCTCCCTCCTCCTCCCATCCTCCTCCTCCCAGCTCCTCCTCCCTCCAGCTCCTCCTCCCAGCACCTCCTCCTCCTCCTCCTCCTCCTCCTCCTCCTCCTCCCCACCTCCCAACTCCTCCTTGCTCCTCCCAGCCAACCATACACCATAACAGACACATGATGGAGTGGTGGGGTTATTTCTGTCATATCTGCCTCGCCACCCATTCTTCTCTCATCTCACCCCTCCCCCCTCCCCAGAAAGTCTTGTCAATATCCTGGCAGTATTTGTTCAAGAGTCTGACGTCATCACCTCCGTCTCTCCACAATGAGGAGAACTGACAGGTAAAAAGTCTTGTTTATGACGTGTGAGAGAGAAATTACCTCAATATGTTTAAATAACTTTTCATAAATCTTGGTGTTCACCCCCTCCCCCCCCAAGCCATGTGGACATAATGTAATCCATCAAGCTGTTATGTCCACCGCGTCATGACCTAAGCTTACATGTGCCCGATTATTCTTCTTTTTTTTTTCTTCAGATTTTCATGAGAGCTGACATAAACATTTCCCCCCTCCCCCGCCTCAAGGCTTAAGATGAGTTTGGTAAATTATCATGGGATGAGATTTCTCGATTTGGCTAACATATATATATTTTTTTTTTCACATGAAATTTATGTCCATATCATTACAACTTTCAGGACTGTGTGAGCTTACTAATCAGCCCTCTGGATAATGGTGGGGTTGAGAGGTGTAGTAGTGCTCGGCTTCATGTACTGTAAATGGGTACATGTTGTGACTAATTCAGTAATTATTGCTTCTTCCCTCCGTGTTGAACTGCCAGCGTCACATCCCAGTCGGCGGCAGTGTAAGTAAAATCTCTTGTTCCTGATCTAGACGAAGGTTTCCTCAATGTCCATGTTTAATCTCACTCCACCATTACCGAGAATAATTAAATACAACTAGAAATGGTTAGATTTGAGTGTAATTTTGATGCCATTTTGACCACTGCCTCCATGAAGCAACTGGAAGCGTCTTTACATCTCCCAGCTACGGAAGGTCAAGGAATGGAGGTACTAAAGTAGTGGATTTTGTGCCGTCGTGGTGTTACCCTCAAAGGATATTGGTCACTCATATAAAGTAAACTGTAGAGTGTAATGATGACACGAGGACGGCAGCGACACAGAGCAGTGCCCCACCATCGTCCCTGTGAATCATAAACACACTTGTCTCTGAAGACTGCCCACTGGCTCTCTCACGGGCGACACAATCACACCTGCCAGATCACCTTCAGTCTACTTATAATTACGTCAAAGTTCTTTCTGGTCTGTAATGTATCTAACCCTTGGGTGAACTTATGTAAGGAGGAGCAAGTATGGTAAAAATAAAGACAAAGCAGAAGAGGGGCAGCCAACGTCTGCAACAGTGAGGCGTCGTCGACCATCACACCAGCATGGAAGGATCGCACTCTTTATCATTTGAACTCTGACATGCCAGCCTGGTGATGAACAGACTGTAAACAAGACTGTGGTGACTCTCTGAATAGATTATCAAACGCACTAAAAAAAGGAATGTAATGTCCACCAAGGCCCGGGCACACGTCTCTGGGGGCTTCACCAGGCTCCTGACACAATATTACCTGAGTAAGATAAACTCCAGGAGTGTCGGAGCGAGAATCTCCCCGGAAATAGACAACGAGACACATCGATGACTCCCACAGCGTCTACCTCCCTTCCTCTTGTGCTGAGGTACAAGACAAGACCTAGTTCATACATCTAACAATACAATATTTCTATTAAACATTTAGCTGGAATAACACCTGCAGTTGAACGCTTGACATTCTGAAACATCTGGAGATTTTTTTTCACCTTAAAGAGAGACAGTAAGTGGACAAGGTGATCCGCTGTTGTCCATTGTAAGCTGGCGTCTATTTTATCTTTAACTATACTCGTAAGGCTTTTGTGAAAGGTAATGTGTTATGACTAGACACACACACACACACCAGGGTTAAAGAACGTACCCTCGGTGACGGTTGTGTCCACCTGACAGCTGAGGTTGATCACACTCACTAAATAATCGACTCCTAGAAGGATATTTACCTCAACTGTACACAAGAGAGAAACCAAGACTAAGTCCACCTACGTACAATACATTAGAGACGAAATCAATTAAAGGATGATTTTTTTTAAATTAACACCCCAGTTTATTACAATTGGAGATTTAACACAAACCTAACCTAGACTACGCACTTAAAGACCTTAGTTGCATTAGAGTTATAAAACAGACAGACAGACATAACACAGGCTGCAGAATTAAAAATAAAAACAAGTGTCTGACATGTACTATACAAGTTGCAAAGAGGGAAGGTACTCACGCTCCCCCTCCCTCCTCCCTCACCCCATCCTCCCCTCCCTCTCTCCTTCTCTCCCTCCCTCCTCCCTCACTCCTTCTCTCCTTCCTCCCCCTCCCTCTCTCCTTCTCTCCTTCCTCCCCCTCTCCTTCTCTCCTTCCTCCCCCTCCCCCTCTCCTTCTCTCCTTCCTCCCCCTCCCTCTCTCCTTCTCTCCTTCCTCCCTCCCTCACTATACTAATGACGTGGTGGTGTTGATATGCGGCTGTCACCACCACCATCACTCCCCCTCACTCTCCACCTCCATCAATGGACCGTTTATTATCATTATACATTGTTATCATTCTTCTGTTTAGAACTTTAGGTGGATGACTGGAGTTTAGAGTGTGTGTGTGTGTGTGTGTGTGTGTGTGTGTGTGTGTGTGTGTCATAAATATCGGTCAAATAAACATATGGGTAAACAAAGTGACAGCATATGTTGGCTTTTATGATATACAGGTGTTCAATATTCATGATAAATTAGTAAAGAAAAAAAATCAGCTTTTATCACCAGTTTATGATATTTAAAGAACCAGAGAATGAGAACATGCCTTGAAACACAGCTATATCTGACAATAGTTCACCTACCACCCCACCCATCCACCCAACCCACCCACTCTCCATTATTACTTATCTTGATACCTCGAGGCCAATATCATTGCCTCTTGCACTGAGGCAGATAATGGGTTTGTTCCCATTACCAGACAAGATATTGTCCATCCTGTCAATTATATCCCCCACCCCAGCTCCTGGCAAACACACCCTCATCCTATTTATGTTTTTACCACAAAAAGCCCTGTCCAAGTACCTTACCTGTGAGTCACCAACAATTAAAGTTTTTATACCTTCCTTGTCAGCCCTGTCCCTGACTGTACTAACGTCCAATTCGTCTATCAAGGGACTGAACGAATTGGTACACTTAGCTGCTGATGTCGTTGTTGACGTATCCTTGGTGTGTTTGTTCATCACCAGTTTGGTCTTCCCTCTCCTTACAACCTTCCACTCGCTTGAATTTTCGTCAGACACTGGCTTTCTTGAATTTTCGCCAGACACTGGCTTTCTTGAATTTTCGTCAGACACTGGCACCTTGAATTTTCGTCAGACACTGGCTTTCTTGAATTTTCGTCAGACACTGGCTTTCCCTGTCCCACCTCCCCCTTCAATCTCGCCATCTCTTCTTTTAATTTCAGGTTCTCCAACATGGCCCTCTCTATTTCTTCCTTGGCCCTCTCCAATTCTTCCATGGCCCATTCCAGCTTGGCCAACAAACTCGCAGACCCCAGACCACACATAACGCTGGCCATATCTGATAATAGAAGAAGATAATAGAAAAAAAGGCAATAGATTTATTTACAGCTTATAATAATTGGTATTTGCAAGAACACAAACACAGGTAAATTTGGAAATTGTCGGTAAAAATCAGCATTTATTTGTCATTTATTTATTTATGCTGAATATTTTTACAAATGGATCTTGGTATCGTTCAGTGAGTCAGGTAAGGATAATTAAATTCCAGGATGGATAAAGATGCGTCAACAGTGTCAGTAACCAGGTCTTAGGGAGCTAGTGTAGTTGTCAAGTGATTGTCAAGTGATTGTTGTTATTATTGTTGTATTGTTGTTAAAGTGTTATTATGAGTGGCCATAACAACAGTCTTGTAACTCTTATTGGTTATATAAATCTTGTCGAATATTATTAAATTTTCAACATTTCAGGTTTTATAGTTAATACTTGAACAGTCAGTTATTTAGTTGTAGTGGGACGCAATATTTATTAATTACACAAGGCAAAAATTATTTATCTTCTGCTTTATTTTGTGTCGCAATACTAGTTAGGTTAGGTTAGGTTAGGATACATACACACATTATATAATACTGTATGAGGTAAAGTTGACGCTTAAATTGTTTTGTTAATCTGAGATATGAAACTTAATGTAATTTTCTTAGGGTTTACAGTATGCATGGCGGTTTACAGTATACATGGAAGTTTACAGTATACATGGCTGTTTACAGTATACTACAGGTTTACAGTATACATGGCGGTTTACAGTATACATGGAAGTTTACATTATACATGGTGTTTTACAGTATACATAGGTTTGGTTATACGTTAGGCCAAGACGGTAGCCAAACGAGCTTTTATTTCTCATCTTAACGTTCTGTTTTATAGTCCCATGCCGCTGGTAAAACCTGAAATAGTGTTTTTTTTATTTAATTCCCAAGTTTTATCTTTACATTGGGGGTAGTTAAAACCTCGTTCATTCTCGTTTGTTGTGTGTGTTTAGAGATTATGGAAAAGTATTTGAGGTGGTTCTCTCTCTCTCTCTCTCTCTCTCTCTCTCTCTCTCTCTCTCTCTCTCTCTCTCTCTCGTATTATTGTTGTTGTCTTTGTTCCCCTTTATCATTTTCTTGCCTCTGAATTTGTCAAGTCAATATAATATTTCTCCCTCTCCTCCTCCAACTTATCTCTCTCGTCCTCCAACTTTTCCTCCTTCAACTCCTCCTTCAATCTCCACCCCCTCCCCCCCTGTTATTACATACAAGCAGTTCCGCAGCGCCACAGTCTACCACCTAAACTAAACAACAACACCAGAGTTTTCCCGCCAATGTGTAAAAAACACTCCCGGGATAGAAACATTAGAGCCATTAACTAGATCAGCGTCATATAACAGTGTCTCAGGGAGCAGGGAGGGAGGGAGTCAGGCACATTTTCTGACACACTATATATATCTGTGTTGGAACACTTCTTTCTCTATTTTCACCACATATTTTTATTTGTGTATTAATATAACCCAATGTTGACAGATTTAAACTTATATTGCTGTAAGGAAATATATATATATATATATATATATATATATATATATATATATATATATATATATATATATATATAATTTTGTGTATCTCTCTCACACGCTGGCAGCCACTGTGGAATGTGTCGCTGTCATCTCTTGGTAAAGTGTGTGTGTATGTGTGTGTGTGTGTGTGTGTGTGTGTGTGTGTGTGTGTGTGTGTGTGTGTGTGTGTAAAATTCATCCCTTGTTGACTCTAAAACTGATTTACTTGAAACTTACAACACCAACATTGCATAACTTTTAAGGTGATGTTGCCCTCGGGGTGATACTTGAGGGGTGGATGATATATGTTTGTCTTTCTGGTAATACTTCAATTTCCTCCCACAGTTACCATCAGTTTAGGGAACCTGTACAGTACAAGTAGGACACTCATCACAATATTTACAGAACGTTTCATTTAACCCCTGACCCGATCTGACCTGACCTAACCCAACCTGACCCGACCTGATCTGACCTGGTTTTAAGGGAGACCAAACGTATTAATGTGCGCGTTTAACACAGATCTTGTTTGTGGTTGTGGTACTTCTCTCTCTAGTGGTGTTGGTGATAGTCTAGTGGTGTTCGTGGTAGTCTAGTGGTGTTGGTGGTAGTCTAGTGGTGTTGGTGGTAGTCTAGTGGTGTTCGTGGTAGTCTAGTGGTGTTGGTGATAGTCTAGTGGTGTTGGTGGTAGTCTAGTGGTGTTGGTGGTAGTCTAGTGGTGTTGGTGGTAATCTAGTGGTGTTGGTGGTAGTCTAGTGGTGTTGGTGATAGTCTAGTGGTGTTGGTGGTAGTCTAATTGAATTGTTGGTGGTAGTCTAGTGG
>NW_024739939.1:0-15061 GCF_018991925.1 Homarus americanus | reverse complement strand
CTCAACATACACCCGTAATAAAGGAGATAAAATGTTCCTCTAGGTATCTCCTAGAGTCCTAGACTCATGGTCTCAGTGTGTGACCATTAATTTACTCAGATAGCCTCAGTGTACTCCCAGTGCGTCCATGGGCAGGAAGAGAGAACGCCAGCAGGTGTCTATGGCCAGTAGGTAACACTTCTAGCTGACCGAGGACACGTGGTGTTGTGCACCCGAGTGGTAAGAACTGATCACCCACTGCTGATGCTGGTCCCGTGTCGTTTTAGTTGTCGGGAGCACTCGTTCACTCAAGAGATCCTTTGCTACCCCGCTAAACAGAGACAGGCCTACACTGATCGGTCCAATGACGACAATCGCCACCCTCAATCATCAACGGCAGTCTCAAACGGCAGTCAATCTCTCGCAGTCAACTCCGGTCAACTCCGGTCAAGTGGGTTCTGTCGGAAACCCTGAAATGAACTCACTGTTAGCTCTAGTTTACTTTACCACTGCCCTATCTAACCCTGTCTGAGATCGAATGAGACTTACTTGTTATACTGCAATAGCGCAGCACAGGTGACTAGGCCACGTGACTATTTCTGTGACGGACGCGCAGGGACGTCTTGTCTGTGTGAATGCTCCCCGTGACTGAGAGAGAGCCAGCGTCGCGTCCTTTCAAGGCGTTAGCTTAGGCCTACGTGACATATTTTCCGCCTAACTAATAACTCCTTGGGACACCCGTAACATTATTCTGACTGATAAACGATCTATAATAATTTCAAATTCAATAATAGTCCCTTAACTTCATGAATCGCATCATTATTAATTCAGTAAATTACATTTAATATCATATAGGCCTAGTTCCGCAATCTCTCGCTATGAGCAGGCAGCGCTCTCTTCCCTCAGATGACCTTGAACGCTCAGTATCGCTAATGGCGGGGCATTTGAAATTACTCTAAAATTTCTGAATATTACATATATATATATATATATATATATATATATATATATATATATATATATATATATATATATATATATATATATATATATATATATACTGTATATATATATTTTGATAGTTACCCTACATCACTGATGATAAACCATACAAAACTCGATTAACAAATGGAGAAGAATATCAGTTAAGAAATAAATCCGAGTGTTCACAAAGCCGTTGACCGCACTAACGATGTAGAGACTCGGGTAGCTCACCTTTCGTCCCCTCAACAAAGCCCAGAGAGGCAAAAGACCATAAGAGAGGGGAAACCATGTGACTTGGGCCGAGGGGAAATAGTCTCCCCAACATAACATTGAGGTTAACTGGGGTCAGTGTACACGGTAAAGCAAGATCAGGCGGAAGGGATAAGCTGAAACCTGTCCAGGGTGTCATGAGATATATCTCTCTTATTGGTATTAAAGGAAGACTCCGGGTTGGGTAGAATATCTGTGGTGGTGGCAGGAGGACGCTGGTGTAGCTCCTGTGCTCTGTATAATTTAGAATCTGGCTACGTTTCAGATACGTTATCAAAAGTTTGTGTTACTGTAGATCTTTTTACGTCAACTATGTGACTACCAAAGAAGTTTGTGTTTATTGTGTTAGGAAATATTTTCTTGCGCCGTAAAGATTTTATGTTTGTGAAGACTATTTTCTGCTAGTAAAATTTTTGTTGCGTTGTGGAGGATTTTATTGTGTTCTAAAGATTTTATATTGTAAGGAAGACAGACTTCACTGTGCTGGGGGAAGGTTTCGTCTGACTTGTTAATATAAAAGACTGTAGTTATTAATGCTCTCTTAACTCTACCAGTAATGCAGTGTGTGAAGTTTATTATTAAACAACTTGATCTAAAAACTTGATTTACAAAGGTCAATATAATACTCAGCCGAGGAAGCTTGTGTTAATGTTTACAAATTTACTAAAGCATTGAAAGAAATGGTTGTCAGGAATTATCAGGTGCATAGTGTGAAGGATGAGTTTGTCATACGTATTTATTTATTCATTAAGAGCTCGGGTATTTCAGAAACATCCATGTGGTCGGTGGTGCCACATCTCACAAAACACACACCAGCCACTGTACCAGTTATAAATGGAGGCAACTGTACAAAACTCAAACTACCCAAATACAAGCACCATTGCTAGTTCCTTGTCACGTATGCCATTATGAACGACATCCACACTATTAACAGGCAAAGCAATACCAAAGAGGGAAGATAACTGTAAAAACATTTCATAATACGTTCACATGTTCTTTACCTCTGTTCGTGACCTGTCTCGGGGAAGCTCGGTGTGAAGTGGTCGTGTGGGAGCCTCTGAGGGCGTTAGTGAGGACGAAAATGGTGATGTCTTACTTGATGTCACAGGGTAATTACTTCTAACACGCTAAGGGTTAATGAACACCTCTTGAGACCTGTACTATCGTCACTCTCTCTCTCTCTCTCTCTCTCTCTCTCTCTCTCACACATCAATAGTATCGTTATAATTATCTTTAGTGTTTCTATATTTACTATGAATCCTTAATGAGGTATCAGTGTTATGGTTGATATATATTGGACATTAGATAAACGTTTATACCATCTCGTCCAAATATTGTAACTTGTCCAATAATCTACCTGTAGCATCTTTTATCACCTCTCCTTCAGTAGCATGTCTCCAGGACCAAACGGCAGACTCGTTTAAATTCTCAAGTATATAATGATTGAACAAAGAAAAATTACGAAAAAAATGTTGATGAAATATAAAGAGACTGTAGCCGTATATACACTGGTACCTAAATGTATTATATCTTGGCATTGATATTGTATTCATATGACTGAATAAACCTCTTAGAGTGTATTCATGTACTCAACTATTTATTTTATTTTTTTTTTCGAATTTGATAAGAATCTCCGCCGGATGTTGTGTAACCCCCCCCCCTCACTCCCCTATCCCCTTGGGAGATTGCCAAAGCCGGGGAGATGAATGGGTGTTGAGGAGGGAGGGGGTGGGGGGTACTGGGGAGTATAAAATCGTAGGCATCATCACACCGTTGATGGAGACCTGTGACCATCATGGGTATGGTGGGGGGTGGGGGAGAGGGAAGATAGGAGGGAGAAGAAAGAGAGGGAAGTAGGGGAAAAAGAGTGGGGGAAGGAGGGTGAAAGAAGGAATGTAAGATATGGGTAGCAGGTAACGAGGGAGTAGAAAGAGGGAGAAATGAAGGAGGTTGAGAGAGAGAGAGAGAGAGAGAGAGAGAGAGAGAGAGAGAGGTTGTTTATAGACTGCTAAGAGATTGGTGGGTGGGCAGCATCGTCTCACCGGTGAAAAAGCAGTGTGACCTTTCTCGATCGGGAGGAAGAGGTGGAGTGTAAGAGAGAGAGAGGGAGAGAGAAGAGATGGAAGGGGGTGGGTAGGTGAGTAGGTAAGAGTAAGAAAGAAAGAGAGAACATTATTGAATAGATTCAAGAGGTCAGTGCCTTTACAAACACACAAGCGAGATTGTCCTCCGCCTTAGGAACACATTTTACAGCACCGATAAAGTCGTTCAGTTTGTTGTCATAGTTATAGGGGATCCTTATGACCAGGTTAAGGGATACAGGTTTAGGTGAAGGTTAATGGTAGATACAGGGGTTAAATAAAGAAACATTGTGGACTGCTGTAGATATGGCGGCATCATGTAGGTCAGTAGGCGAGGCAAATTGTGTTATTCATCTCTATTGACGCCTTTGGTAACTGAATTGACTGATTTACTGCGTGATGGACTGATTGACTAATTTACTAAGTGACTGACTGGCTGGTTTACTGACTGACTAATATACTGAATGACTGACTTGACTGGTTTATTGACTGACTAATTTACCGAGTGAATTGACTGACTGGTTTACTGACTGACTAATTTACTGAGTGACTGACCTGATTTATTTGGTAACTTATTTACGGAGTGATTGGCTGATTTACTGAATGACTAAACTGATTGACAAAATATATTTGACAATGTAAAAAAAAACACCAACTAACTTCCTCCCCATAAACAAAACAAGATGGGAAAACGAAAAAAAAAATTACCGACCAAAAAATAAAAATACAACGCGGGAAGAAGTTAGATAAGTGTTGATATCTGAAGTAGCAAGATTTGAACTGATGGCGATTATACAGTAATGACAAAATAAACACACATTTGAGGTAGGTAGTTCCACTGGTTTAAATGAGTAACAGTATTAGAGTTGAATTTTAGTAGGCAGAGGTTCTACATGATGTGCGTCACGGCTGAGGTGGTAAATTATATATATATTTTTTTTTACTTTAACACTAATAATCTTCATCGTCAAGAATGTATTTGGTCACAGTGATGATCTTAAGTTCACTTCGCTGTGTTTTTCAATGCCTGTAGCCACGCTGTATCCAGATAGTTAATAAATAAATACTAAACACATACGACTGTACTCATCTGCCCTCACCTTTCCCTGACACACACAAAAAAAAAAAAAACTAGCTTATCGTCCAATCTCCCCAAATAGATATACGAACTTGTGATTATAGAACTGTGCTGCCGGTTTTGTAGTCGCCCAGAGCCAGAGATGAAGGTGGACTCTGGGTAATTTTGTTGGGTCGCAGGGAGGGTCGAGACCTGAATCGTGGTAGAGCACAATCAGTATCAACAAATGCAAATTAGGATGGGAAGATTTAATTTGGTCGAGGTCAGGGCTTGGTGATGAGGAGGGTAGGGGGGAGGAGAAGGGAAGGGAAAGGAGAGGAAAAAGGAAAGGAAAGGAGAGTCGAGGGGGAAGATAGGTGTGGTAGGGGAGGTGTGGTGTAGGAGAGGGTAGGGGAGGAGGGGTGGGGTAAGGGAGGAGGGGTGGGGTAAGGGAGGGGGGAACAGATGGACGGTGGCCCACCAGGACGCAGGAACGTGTCTGCTTTCCTTCTCTCTCTTTTTTTTTTACACAAACTAATTTAGGAGCGTGTGTGTGTGTGTGTGTGTGTTTGTGTGTTGCATCGTAAACATTTCGTCTCAATTCAGGTTACGAGTTAATACGATCCAGATTATTAAAATCTTCGGATAATTGTAAATCTTCGATAAACTTCGCTCTTACACGATTAGAATTTGAGTAAATCGATTGATGATGCATATACGAGATTCCCTACAAAGGCAAAGTTAGTTTATTCGGCCTCATTATCCCCTTTCTCTTGTTCTTCCTCCTCTTCTCTTTCTTCCTCCTCCTCCTCCCCCTCTTCTTCCTCCTCTTGTTCTTCCTCTTCAACTTCCTTTTTCTGTTCCTCCTGCATTATGTATCCAATCTCGTCCTTTACCTATTTTCTCCCTATCTCTGCCATATAATTCCCTCTCGATAATAGTACAGGCTAAGAACCAAAATGGTTTACCTCGAATTGGTTAGTAAGGAGAAAAATGCTCGTTAAACAATCGTAACAAGCAACCAGTTGTACTACTCTACCATATAGTGATTAAGTGACCATAATCATTTAGTGACACACAGGGATGTTACTCACTCTCGACCTCTCCTCTAGTGGTACAAGTTTTGGAGAAGTGTGAGTCACGAGGAAGAGGATGGGCGAGCGGGAGGACTTGGTGTTCCTCCTGGTGGCGGCTCTGCTGGGGTACTGCCTCGCCACGGATGACAGTAAGTACCTCCTCTCCGTCCTCTTAACTATCACGTCTATAACCATAAAGCAGAGTTAGGGGCTTGCTAACTCCCGCACCCAAGAGCATCATGGCAGATTTCATCACTTTGTGGTGTTATTGCAGTCAATTGTTCATAGCTCGGTGCAATAGGTGGCTTGTGTGTGTGTGTGTGTGTGTGTGTGTGTTTGGGTGGTTTGTGAGTGTTTGTTTGGGTGGTTTGTGTGTTTTTGGCTGGTTTGTGAGTATGTGTTTGGGTGGTTTGTGTATATGTGTGTTTGGGTGGTTTGTGTGGGTGTGATTGGGTGGTTTGTGTGTGTGTGTGTTTGAGTGGTTTGTGTGTGTGTTTGAGTGGTTCGTGTGTGCTGATGTTATCTTGACGTGTGTGGTTTAATATTTCTTAAATAATTTTGATAGTATTGTTGTTTGAATGTTTGTGTCACTAAGTGGAACCAGAGTGATACTGTGATTTGATTCTTTTAATGCATCTAATTTTTCTTCATAATTCTGATCTCAGGTATAACCTTTGTTCCCCAGAGTAGTGTTAGGTTAGGAAGAGTGCATCTGTTGGGGTGATATAATTTTGTTGAGTGCCCTTAAGGCCTATTCATTGTAGAGTATTTAATTTCTTATTTTATATTACCATTTCCTCAGTGACTGATGTTATTTTGGTGAAAGCCCTTAAGGCCTGTTTCATGTGTGCAAGCAACATTTCTTAATACTTCAAATTTATTGTTGCCTGAGTTTCTAATAATATCTATATCATGTATAACTTTTATTCCCCAGAGTAGTGTTTTAAGTTCAAGTTAAGAGGTGCGCATATTGGTGTACCATTATTTGATTGTGTTTGTAGTGTTGGAGGGAATATAAGTGCTGATAGTTGACACAGTCTTGCATTAGTATGGCTATTAAGATAAGCATCTCTCTCCTTGTTTACATTTCACCACCAATAGAAATTAAACTTGTATTTCCATAAATTTTCTCTGGCCTGGATGTAATTTCTCATGTATAAAACAGTGAATATTGTCGGTACTATTAACTTAAATCGTTATATATATTCTTAGTTATCAGACAGTCAGTATGTGTGAGAGTCTGTTACATGCATATGGAATCAGAAAGACTAGAAACTGATGTGAAAATAATTGTATGTTTCTGGCGTAACTTAAAGGCTCACACCAAATGACAAAAGATTCTCAAAAGGTGACCATTAGCTTTTCCCACCGAGTGTTGTGATCTTCTTAGCGGCAAAACCCTTCAAGAAAAACCACCAAGCGAGTATTTTTGTTGTTGCTCGCGATGTATTTTTAAACAATTTATATTTTGTATTTCCTCGTAGTGTGCATGAATAAGTAATTGTAGAATGATTTTTTTTAGATGTTTAAGATAGAATGTATTGTTTAGCCTGTTGGTGAGGGAGGGAATAGACAATAGAATGAATGTCGAAGATTAATCTGACTGAGCGAAACATGGAAGGGAAAACATAGAAGAGGGGGGAGGGAGAGGACGGTGGGAATAACACAAATAAAATGATCATGTTTCAATTAGGGATGATGGAGGAAGTGTATACAGTACACAAGAGTAAATAAAGGATTATAAGTCTTTCTGATACAAGGAAAAACGTGAGAAAACAGAAGAGTGAAAATTGATGACGACTTTTCGAGTGATGTAGAAATAAAACACACACACACACACACACACACACACACACACACACTGAAAGTGATGATGGTTCCATCTTCAGTGATTCTACCTGACACAAAGATCGAGGAGAACCAATAAAAATAACGAAAGAAAGAAAGAGAGAGAAAAAAAAGCTAACATAAAAATCAAAGAAAAACGGTGAGCAGAAAATCCCAGCTGGTAATTTTGGGTCCAGCCAATCATACCCTGGGGACAATTAAGGCCTCTGGAGGCTAGTGGCAACTTTTCTCAAGTTTCTTAGAAGGCAGTGAAACAATTTGAACATTCTATTCATCTCTCTCTCTCTCTCTCTCTCTCTCTCTCTCTCTCTCTCTTTGTGGGTTTTCCTCACCTACAGTTTAAGGTAATTTTCTTCTTCGTGTTAATGTTTACTGTACAGAAAGAACAAGGCTGTAGGGGTAGCTTAGTGAGAGCTAGTGCTGGTGTTTTGATCATGTGCTACTTTTGTCATTGCTACTTGTTACTTTGGTGTTAATCTTGCATTACTTGAGTTGCTTTTGTAGTCTTTTGTTATTGTTGAGTTAATCTTTTTCTTCTTTCTATAATGTTATTTTGGTTGTTATTATTTACGTTTGGTATTGTAAAGGTGTGTTACTGTGATGTTACTCTTCTCATAATTGTGTTTGTCACTTTATTGTTGAGTTACTGTTAGGTTAATACTCTGTTACCTTAAGTGCTTTTGTTGTCACTGGTTCGTTACTTTTATATTTCTCTGTAACTATCATGGTGCTCGTGTTAATTTTAGAGAGTGTGTTAGTTTTATGTTATTGATGTGCTACTTTAGCGCTACTTTTGCTACTTTTGCGTTACATTGTGCTACGTTTTATTAATTTTGTTATTGCACTGCCATTGTGTTGCATTCTATTTCGTTATTAGTTTACGCATAATTTTGTTGCCGTTATCGTTCGTAATAATGTTAATATACTGTAGCTGATATCGCTATTTTATGTGCTTCAACTACTAGGGTTTTGAAGTACCCTAAACAGTACCGCTCAATGTTATTACGGTACACGAAAGAAAACCCAGGGACCTTCAGAGTGTTTTTCAGAATCTACAATGTTGTTTCTGTGTTTTCTTACGCCCAAGGTCTCAACTCATCGTTCTCTAAATTTTTTTTTATAAATTTCTTAAAGCATTATTTAAAAACTATATATGTAAGATAAATATTCTTTTGTTGTTAAATAATGTACTCGTGTTCAGTCTTAGATTTTTGCAGTTTTCCAAGTCAGATTTGTTCACGCTAGACAAAAGATTTTAAAGTTTAAGTAAGCTTTAATAAGTTATTTTTTTTACCTTTTTATAAATATTAACAGATAAGGTCTTAAACATTTTATTTTTTACATTAAACTTTAGGTAAACATTATAAACATTATTCGATCTCAACACATATTTTTCCTCTATTTTTTTTTGTTGAAGTGTTGTGTTTCTTTTTATATAGCTAAGGTCTTTCAAACACTCAATATTAGGTCATTTTTAACGCTAATTTTAACATTTCTTTTACAAATTAGGAAATATTATAATCTCTTTATTTTAATGTATTTTGGTGTTTTAACAACTGACATTAGAATCATTAATAACTAAGCAAATTCTTCCATATAAGATAATTGCCTAATATCTGAAAATACATCCCTAAACCCCTTGTGTACCGTGATCTAACCCCTTGTGTACCGTGATCTAACCCCTTGTGTACCGTGGTCTAACCCCCTGTGTACCCTGGTTTAATTCACGGTACGCAAGGTAATTAATAATGGTAAGATTAAAGGTAAAATATAGGTATTACAGATAAGTATAAAATAACTCCTAAAGTATTACAGAAACAGCAGTGGCCATCAAGATATCCGCTGGTCGAGACAGAAATTCGTAATTTCCTTTTTTGTTTTTATTTTGACTATTTTTATTTTTGCTGCTGCTGCTATTATTATTATTATTATTATTATTATTATTATTATTATTATTATTATTATTATTATTATTATTATTATTATTATTATTATTATCATTATCATTATCATTACTATTACTATTATTATTATTATTATTATTATTATTATTATTATTATTATTATTATTATTAATATTATTATTATTACTACCTTTACAGTTACAGAAGGGGTAAAATGGATATAAAGTTTTTGCTGCCGTGTGACTTACTGTTTTGTTACTATTAATCTGATGCTGTTATCGTTATGGGTGTAAATATTATAATGTATTGCAGAGTTTTAACATTATAAGATCATTGAAACACCTTCACTACGGGACGTCGCTTTTGATATTTGATTTTTCATAATGCCAAGCGATTTTATTCAGCACAGAGTGTTTTGATGACTTGGTTGTGGGTGAGTGAGTGATGTTTGGTTGTTACTGTAGTTGTGTTGCGATGTTTGGAGGTGTTGTAGGGGAGTGTTGCTGTGTTGTAATTGCTCTTCACTACATGAATATTAATAAATAATGAATGATATTATGGTCCTTTGATGTGAGTGTGTGTGTGAATTAGAATTATGAAGTAGAACCTTTTTATAAGAGTGTGATTGTCGTTTGTCGTATATAAATTATAATGGTTGTTACATTGATACTACGAAAGGATTATTTTCTTAACACACACAGATTCCTTTAGTCTAAATGAGAAAGATAAGACTTAGCCATTTTTTTGTATATTTTTTTTGTACACCTGAAAATATAACAAATTACTGAGAAACACAAAGTTCACAATAAAATCACATTAAAAACATATTGCTCATTTGATTAGGGACTAAAATCGTAAATCGAGATAAATGAAACAAATTGATGAATCACATTGAAAATTTTTGAAACTTAAAGGGCGAAGTGTTCTTATGGATGTTCACCTAACAAACACAATGCGAGTTACCTGTTCAGCGATAAACAAGCAAACACACACTCACACACACACACGCACACACACACCACAAACAAACTTTGCAAAATAGTTCAACATTTCGTGACTGTGGTCTTAAGGTCAGGGTCAGGTTAGAGGCTACAACCACTCACTACTAACCTGACCAATTGACGGAGCCAACATTCACTCGAGAACCAGACGGGATAACTTAACCAATATTCATCACTTTTGTATTATAGAATTGATGTGTCTGTTCCTCATATACCGTCATCACATTCGAGCATTGGGATGTAATAAACACAAATGACCTAACCTAAACCTAACCTAACCTGCCACTAAAACCAGATTTTCTATTACATAACGCTAAGACAGTGGTTCTCAACCTTGTTTGCCCCATGCACCCCTTTCACCATATGTCAGAATGTCATTCCCCCCTCCTTTCCAAGATTGTCTGCCTCAATAAGTGCATTCCAAATAATATGCATATAATACTGAAATTCCTTTATTTTTTCCATATTAGTACATATACATTTACAATTTTACATGGATTATTTTTATAGTGGAGTTTTACAAATTAAATGCCAATTGAAAATGTTGATGGATTTTTAAAACTTGAATAAAAGTAAAATAGTTTTTTTTTTATTTATAATGAATTACTTAACAGACCAAACTGAAGCATAATGCAATAAACAAAAAGTTCAATAGAATACCAGGATATTGTAAATTTGTAATTAATTTTATTCAGATGAAGATTACAGTCAATGAGAAACCTGTGATTGTTTTTTCTTCGCCAATTCTGGGATACGCGGAGGAGTGCTTGAAACGGCACAACGCAGGTCATTTTCTACCTCTAATCTACTACGTTGCTTAGTTTTAATTTGCAACAGAGTTGAAAAGCCTGACTCACAAAGATATGTCGACACAAACGGAAGCAATGCACGGATAGCTCTTTCTGCCACTTTTGGGTAGGAATCGCACATCAAGGGCCAAAATTCTGTGATTGATTTCTCATTGAACATATCTCTTGCTCCCGAATCAGTTTCCCCCCCCCCCTGAAAACCTGAATTCCCCCCCTGGGGGGAATTCCCCCCTGGTTGAGAACCCCTGGTGTAGATGATGATGGTGAAGATGATAATGGTGTAGATGATGATGGTGTAGATGATAATAGTGTAGATGATAATAGTGTAGATGATGATCGTGTAGATGATAATAGTGTAGATGATAATAGTGTAGATGATGATCGTGTAGATGATGATAGTGTAGATGATAGTGTAGATGATAATAGTGTAGATGATGATCGTGTAGATGATAATAGTGTAGATGATGATCGTGTAGATGATAATAGTGTAGATGATAATAGTGTAGATGATGATCGTGTAGATGATGATAGTGTAGATGATAATAGTGTAGATGATGATCATGTAGATGATGATGGTGTAGATGATGATGGTGTAGATGATAATAGTGTAGGGGGCTTTTAAGAATATGAAGTGGTTATCTTGTTGTTAAGGTTGTACATTGACAGTATTTGTTTGTTCCAGTATTAAGTGCGCCGCACTTGCTGGTGTTGAATGTCATTTACAGTGCATTTCCATCTTGCCCGGCCACAAAATACCTCATCTCGTTGACATATCCTTGGCCTGTACATTTTTGGGCTTCTTTTCTTATCGGTACTCTTCAACGAGCTCCCGAACGGACTGTACAAACAGGAAAAAGAAAATGATAATCAATACACAGCAGAAGACAAACAAAACTCTGTATAGAGTTTTGTTGTCTCTACTCATTCCTGGAAGTAAGAAGGGGCTACCCTCTGCACCCTCAGACTGTGAGGAGGGGCTAGCTTTCGGCGTGAGGAGGGGCTAGCTACCGGCGGTGAGGAGGGGCTAGCTACCGACGGTGAGGAGGGGCTAGCTACCGACGGTGAGGAGGGGCTAGTTTCTTCACCCTCCGGCGGTGAGGAGGGGCTAGCTACCGACGGTGAGGAGGGGCTAGTTTCTTCACCCTCCGGCGGTGAGGAGGGGCTAGCTACCGGCGGTGAGGAGGGGCTAGTTTCTTCACCCTCCGGCGGTGAGGAGGGGCTACTCTCTGCACCCTCAGACTGTGAGGAGGGGCTAGCTTTCGGCGATGAGGAGGGGCTAGCTACCGGCGGTGAGGAGGGGCTAGCTACCGACGGTGAGGAGGGGCTAGTTTCTTCACCCTCCGGCGGTGAGGAGGGGCTAGCTACCGACGGTGAGGAGGGGCTAGTTTCTTCACCCTCCGGCGGTGAGGAGGGGCTAGCTACCGGCGGTGAGGAGGGGCTAGTTTCTTCACCCTCCGGCGGTGAGGAGGGGCTACTCTCTGCACCCTCAGACTGTGAGGAGGGGCTAGCTTTCGGCGATGAGGAGGGGCTAGCTACCGGCGGTGAGGAGGGGCTAGCTACCGACGGTGAGGAGGGGCTAGCTACCGACGGTGAGGAGGGGCTAGTTTCTTCACCCTCCGGCGGTGAGGAGGGGCTAGCTACCGACGGTGAGGAGGGGCTAGTTTCTTCACCCTCCGGCGGTGAGGAGGGGCTAGCTACCGGCGGTGAGGAGGGGCTAGTTTCTTCACCCTCCGGCGGTGAGGAGGGGCTACTCTCTGCACCCTCCGACTGTGAGGAGGGGCTACTCTCTGCACCCTCCGTCAGTGAGGAGGGGCTATTCTCTGCACCTTCCGTCAGTGATGAGGGGCTACTCTCTGCACCCTCCGTCAGTGATGAGGGGCTACTCTCTGCACCCTCCAGCGGTGAGGAAGGTCTACCTTTCACCAGTGGGGGAAGGATACCTTGCTCACCCTTCGGACCTGATTATTTTTGACAACCCTCCTCTGGTAAATAGAGTGGGATCAACTTGCAGCCAAACATTTTAGCGATATCGTTCCTCTCTTCAAATGTTAGGTGATAGGACGTCCATATGTGGAGTTATCGAGCTACACCTTGCTCGAATTGGGGATTCCAACTACAGGAGTATCCCATCAAGTGTATTATGAAAACAACAGATATCAGACAAGGTCTCGTCATAACTCGCGCTCTACGATGATATAGTATTTTGGAACAACCTGCTAGTCTTATTGTAGAGGCTCCTGTAGATATAGAGTGAGGTTGGAACTGTGAGAAAATGTTGAGTGTAGATGATGATAGTGTAGATCTACACTATTATCATCTACATTATCATCATCTACATGATCATCATCTACACTATTATCATCTACACTATCATCATCTACACGATCATCATCTACACTATTATCATCTACACTATTATCATCTACACGATCATCATCTACACTATTATCATCTACACGATCATCATCTACACTATTATCATCTACACTATCATCTACACTATCATCATCTACACGATCATCATCTACACTATTATCATCTACACTATTATCATCTACACGATCATCATCTACACTATTATCATCTACACTATTATCATCTACACCATCATCATCTACACCATTATCATCTTCACCATCATCATCTACACCAGGGGTTCTCAACCAGGGGGGAATTCCCCCCAGGGGGGGAATTCAGGTTTTCAGGGGGGGGGGGAAACTGATTCGGGAGCAAGAGATATGTTCAATGAGAAATCAATCACAGAATTTTGGCCCTTGATGTGCGATTCCTACCCAAAAGTGGCAGAAAGAGCTATCCGTGCATTGCTTCCGTTTGTGTCGACATATCTTTGTGAGTCAGGCTTTTCAACTCTGTTGCAAATTAAAACGAAGCAACGTAGTAGATTAGAGGTAGAAAATGACCTGCGTTGTGCCGTTTCAAGCACTCCTCCGCGTATCCCAGAATTGGCGAAGAAAAAACAATCACAGGTTTCTCATTGACTGTAATCTTCATCTGAATAAAATTAATTACAAATTTACAATATCCTGGTATTCTATTGAACTTTTTGTTTATTGCATTATGCTTCAGTTTGGTCTGTTAAGTAATTCATTATAAATAAAAAAAAAACTATTTTACTTTTATTCAAGTTTTAAAAATCCATCAACATTTTCAATTGGCATTTAATTTGTAAAACTCCACTATAAAAATAATCCATGTAAAATTGTAAATGTATATGTACTAATATGGAAAAAATATGCACTTATTGAGGCAGACAATCTTGGAAAGGAGGGGGGAATGACATTCTGACATATGGTGAAAGGGGTGCATGGGGCAAACAAGGTTGAGAACCACTGTCTTAGCGTTATGTAATAGAAAATCTGGTTTTAGTGGCAGGTTAGGTTAGGTTAGGTTAGGTCATTTGTGTTTATTACATCCCAATGCTCGAATGTGATGACGGTATATGAGGAACAGACACATCAATTCTATAATACAAAAGTGATGAATATTGGTTAGGTTTTCCCGTCTGGTTCTCGAGTGAATGTTGGCTCCGTCAATTGGTCAGGTTAGTAGTGAGTGGTTGTAGCCTCTAACCTGACCCTGACCTTAAGACCACAGTCACGAAATGTTGAACTATTTTGCAAAGTTTGTTTGTGGTGTGTGTGTGCGTGTGTGTGTGTGTGAGTGTGTGTTTGCTTGTTTATCGCTGAACAGGTAACTCGCATTGTGTTTGTTAGGTGAACATCCATAAGAACACTTCGCCCTTTAAGTTTCAAAAATTTTCAATGTGATTCATCAATTTGTTTCATTTATCTCGATTTACGATTTTAGTCCCTAATCAAATGAGCAATATGTTTTTAATGTGATTTTATTGTGAACTTTGTGTTTCTCAGTAATTTGTTATATTTTCAGGTTTACACAAAAAATATACAAAAAAATGGCTAAGTCTTATCTTTCTCATTTAGACTAAAGGAATCTGTGTGTGTTAAGAAAATAATCCTTTCGTAGTATCAATGTAACAACCATTATAATTTATATACGACAAACGACAATCA